>NW_017306916.1:725269-766698 GCF_000935625.1 Nanorana parkeri
CTGGACTGTCAGCTGAAAATCTGGGTCTGAACGTGCGAATTGGGGCCGTCAGCGGCTAGTCAATGTTAGGGCAGAACGGAGAGTGGCAAGGCTGGTACAAGATAAAAGAAGGGCAAGAGTGCAGTGTCAAATTCCTATATATATATTTTTTATTTTTTTTAACTGCTACTTTTTCCATTATCTGGGAAGCACTCACAAGGAGAAACAAAAAATTAATATTTATTTAAGCCTTTATCGGAAATTATTAATATATCTCAAAATGAAACGTATTGATGTATTTCAAGAGGCTAATATATTGCGCTGAGTATACTAGAGAACATCATCTTTTTTGTGTTTCTGCCTCCACATGAACTCTGCAAACCAGGACTCTATGCATTGTCTTGTGGTACCTTTTTCTCCTTACAGTTCAAACTGCCCCATAGTCTCTCAACAGTTTGGGCATGCGCTCCGGTCTCTGGGTCCATAATGTGGCACTTATGATTGACCCTAAAGTGGCCGACTCCTCTCGCCTCTAGTTCACTTGAGTAGTATACCTTCACAAATGAGAATAGAGAGTGGACCCCACTTAAGAGAACTATGGCCAAACCTTTTTTGGCCATAATTCTCTTTAGGGTCACAGGGGGACATTTACTAATGTCCTCCTGTGACCCAAAACTATATATAGCGAGATATTACCTGCTATATACGGATAGTGCATAACTGCGCTGCAGCTAGAGAAGACCCCGACTATATTGCTGCCTGACCCTGCTGCCTGATTGACAGATGGCTCTGCCTCTCTAGACAGCTGCAGTGTCACATATCAGCTCTAAGTATGGGGAGTGTACCATAATTCTCCTTTACATTTTCTCAGTTATATGATGTAGAAGGGTAGACAGGGATATGTTTCTTCTCAGCTTTCTAACACAGTTCCATGACTCACACTTGCCTTATAAAATTCCTCCAGTCCAATTCAGTCTTGCAACTTATCTTCAGTTGCTTTTCATATGGATGTTAACTCCTCGTATCAACAATAAATAAACTACACTGCTGTGATGAAGGGTATCCTGCTCCCCTCCATCCAGTTGCCCATTCTCATTCTGGACCAGCAGCTCCTCAAGTTACACTTCCACATGGGAGCTTCTTGGGAGAATGTCATATTGTGAGCCCTGCTGTAACTTCTTCTCACTGAAAGGACTCCTTTCTGGAGGAGACAAACAGCCCCCTGTTCTGTGTTTGGCAGGTCCCAAATTGAAATTCCTTTGTTCGATCACAGATAATGGTAAATTAAATGGATTTAGACATACCAATATTTCACATGTACAACAATTAATATCTACGGCAACTAAGGAACTGGACTGCACTGTTTTAAATGATGGTGGACTCTTCCTCCCGAACTCGGAGAAACAGCTGTGGTCTTGCCTAGACACACTGGGAATGATCATCTGCAACACAAGGCTCACCCAAGATGCAAACAGATGCACGGCTGTCCTCTAAAAGAAATCTGACGAGTCCAACAAACAGGAAAGAAAGTCAGACATAATAGATCTCCACGGAACAGCCACACTAGAAGATAAACTTTCATCTTGTTCTCATAGTTCCTGGCATTAATACAAGTGCTTTTATTGAGAAGCATTGTAAGATAGCCAGTAACTCTCAAGGGTCTAGTTTCTGAGCGTGACAGGATTTTGCATAAAGAAGGGATATATTATGAAGTTAATAAACTCAACAACCCCATTTGGCAACCTGAAAAATAGAGCTTTCCAGCACAGAATGAAATGTACAAGGGACAAGACTGTTGCATCATAACTAAATGCAATGTGATGGGAGTGCTAAGTTATGGATATATGCCAAGGGACAATGACTCTAAGGACCACTCAGCAGTAAACAACTTAGCACATATTTGGTACCCATCTGTAAGAAGAGAAGAAGAGTGCAGTTACACAACGAGAGTGCTGTGAGCGGCCAGCTTCTCCTCCCACACCACTCAGTCTCCTCCCACACTATCACAGTCCGGCAGAGCGGTGTGGGGGCGGAGACAGCGCTGTCACAGGAGGCTGGGCTTTCCTCCCTAAGGCCAAATATATTTCCACTCTTCAATTGTACACATTTGGTAATCCCACTGAAACCTGTTACCAGCTGACAAAGAGAACCCAGGCTGATTACAACACATTGCACCGTTTCCATTTTGTCTTTGTTATTAGAAGATTATTGAAATGTCACGTGACTTTTAAGTAGGTTCTATGGGAACAGCGTGGTGTGATGCGGTTCTACCAGATTGCACTGCACTGGTGTGACCTGAGCCCAACTGAGACCTGGCAAAATAGCTGGTCTTGCATTTCGGCGGCACTGGAAAAAACAGCTAGTGTAGCCCTAACGTATTGGGTGTGAATGGGCCCTTAGAGTTGCCCTGTTGTTGTAAAGTATTTGCATTGCTGAGAATTTCCTTTCAATGTGAACAAGTCTAGAAATTCTTATTTGACCCATTAGAATAAGAGTCAGAATAGAAATATGAAAGCTGCCATTACAGAGTCAATGAACCAGAAAAAAAGCAGACTTGTTTAAAAGAGAACTATGGGGTAAACTTTTTATCCCAAAGTTCTCTTTAGGGTCATGGGAAGACATATACTAACATCCTGTGACCCAAAGCTCAGTATAGAGCGGGCTATAGCTCATTTCATTTACTAATTTATATTGAAGTTATATTCCATCACAGAAGTGAGCTTTCAGGATCTGTCAGGAGCCCGAAAAGGAATGTCACCACAAGGGGAGGGTAAGGGATCGGTGGTCTGGGGCATATCGGCAGCGCTGGAATAGTGGTCCCCAGCACCCAGAAACAGCACACACAAAAAAACCTTGCAGGATGGGTTAGATATGTTGCCTGAAAGAAAGCTTTAAGAACATATACAGTATAAGGCGATGGTTCTAACACATTTGTATAATTTTAAAACAACATGGTAGACGCTGAAATTTAAAGTGACATTAAATTCACAACCCCCCATGCTGCTTTAAGGACTTACTTTAAATGATGCCTCTTGATCTGATCTTCATCTTCTTTCCAGTAGTTTTCAGGAGTCCCTCCAGCGCTGGTGATGGTCTCTGATCCAGCACAAACTGCTGTGTCTTCTGTGTCCCACGGTGTCTGTCTGACATGCACGCTCACAGCTTGTTTGCATTGACTTACACTGTGTCTCTTCTCCCCGTCGAAGATCTCTACTGTGCATGCGCCCGCCCCACGATCCTTCACAGCTGCGCGAGAATCTAAAGATCTTCAGCAGCGAGCGACAGAGACAGACGTAAGTAATTACCAATTTGGAACCGTTTTTATTTTTATTTTTTTGCATACATCTACTGCTTGCTAGCAGAAGATATATGCAACAAAAAAAAAACAGAAACCAAAAGGTTTAATTCTACTTTAACTTAATTTAAAAAGCCAATACCAGTAAAATGAAGCTTTTCTTTTATGATCATTAAGATTCAGGTAATATGAATCTGTGAAGTCATAAAGCTGAACAAAAACCTTTTTATTTATAGCATATTACACTGTCATGTCTTAGTAGGTATGAAAATAACAAGGTCACTGAACAACTGGAACCATGCAGTACCTGCTCCTACATTAACAGAACTGCCTACCTCCGGATCTGCAGCAACTGTCAAGTCAGTAAGAGCTTCTGCCATTGCATAATGACCTGTCTGCCCCCTTCTGGCCAAAAGAAAGCAGGTAAACGTTTTCCAGGTGATCAATGGTTACATTTTCATTTTTCTTTTTATGATTTTGTACCACTTAAGAGTTTCACATTTCTAAATGAACTTCTATTTTAAATCACCCAAAAAGTTGCTTGCCAAGTACCATGTAAAGTATGTGATCTGGAAATATCAATAAATTATTAAGCGAATAGCAAGAGCAGCGGGGTCTATAATGTCATGTTTTCTTGACCACTTTTAATAAAGGGTCCCAATGTTAAACTTGAAGGGCCACATTTATTACTTCTGCCCAGCATATAGCTGAGTGAAGAGAGTTTGCTCAGCACTACTGACAATAGATGGAAGGTCTATGCTCCTCAGCACCATCTACTGGAGGTAGTGCCATCTAAACGGCATTCGCCCCAGCTATACGTTGCATGGAAGAGTTATAAACCAAAGAACATGTCAGGGCAAAGTAAAAAAAAACAACTAAATCTATGCAATGCATGCACCTCACCATGTTTTCTCCCTTTAGGCTGGGTTCACACAAAGCACATTCACATTGGTGTCTTCACACATTAAAGTGACATTAAAGTTAAAAAATCCCCGCCTTTCCCCCGCAATGCTGCATTAAGGACTTACCTTAAATGATGCCTCTTGATCTGATGTTCTTCTTTCCTGTAGTTTTCAGGAGTCCCTCCAGCGCTGGAGCCGGTCTCTGATCCATCGCATACTTCTGTCTCTTCCTGTCCCACAGAGTCTGTCCGATGTGCATGCTGCCGGGCTGTGCACATTGACTTGCCCTGCGTCTCTCCCCTTCTCCCGACCGAAGATCTCTACTGCGCATGCCCCATCATCCTTTGCAGCCACCCAAGAATCTTCAGATCTTCGGATGGGAGCGCGCGGCCGAGACACAGGTAAGTTTTAAACTTTTTTTGTTTTTTTAATGCTTTTGCATATATCTACTGCTTGCTAGCTGTATGCAAAAATATGCGAGTGTTTATTTGTACTTTAACAATCGCTATGTTAGGGCAGCCCATTAATTATTAACCCCTTCGTGACTGACGACGTACAGTGTACGTCGCCAGCATCGGGGCTGTTTAAACAGACTCCCGGTGACTAGCACCACAACACACAGTATGGTGCTCTTAATGAGCTTAGAGACTTAAATACCCTGCAAGTACAGGACAACACCTACTGATCTACCAGATATGCACTCAGCTCCTGGACTACAGTGCCTCCTCTGGACTGAAAGCCCTGCCCAGTAATCTTTACTGAACTACAGAATCCATCCCCCTCTCCATAACATAGGGGTCAGGGGTTATGTAATCCAATGGAAGAACTCATGAGACTTATTGGACTCCTTGGGATAGCACAGGCAAAGAGAATTGGACAGCTCTGAATTTCTGACAGGATCAAACAGGAAATGAGAATGTCATTGTTGGGCTTTACAAACACTTTAAAGGGGAACCCCCGCAAACTTTATTTTACTTTCTCTCCCCCTGCCTCCCTAATGTAAAAAAAAAACAAAATGCCAAAGTTCTACCTACCCTCTCCATACTCCAGCTCTGTCCCCGACTTCCTCCTCAGTTCAGTGCCCAGTGGTCCTATTTAGGGCAGAACGCCACTCTGCCCATTTCCTGTCTGTGGGGCGGGTCATCACACAGGCTGGATACACAGTGCTCCAGGGCAGAATGATGCCCACACATCTTTACATGACCACCACTCAGTCCCGAAGAATGCCCATCTCCCGCCAGCACCAGAGGAAGTTATCGTGACATCATCAGACTGGTATTCTGTCAAAATAACCAACTCATGGAGATCTGCAAGTGCGTCACTTCTGGCAACTTGCCAGCAGATTTCGACGAGTTGGAGGTAGTGTGCATGTACACACCCTGCTGCATAACAAAAAGCCCATAAGAATACCCGTCAAGTTGTCCACCTTCTGCCAGTGCACATGCGCTGGTATAAAACTAATACAGTGGCTTTATTTTGCTTTAAGGTTGTAGCAAAATAAAGCCACTGGATTTGTATTACACCAGCCCATGCGCACTGGCAGCAGGTGGACAACTCTTAAGGACTTTTTGTCATGAAGCAGGGCGCGCGCACGTGCACACTACTGCCAAGTCGTCAAAATTTCCTGCTGGCAAGTCACTGGAAGTGACGCATTGGCTTTTTCGACAGAACAGAGGCATGAAGAGTGCAGGAAAAAAAAGGTATGTATAGGGTTTAAAGGCTGGGAGGAGAAGAAGGTTACAGGACTGTAGTTCTGCTTTAAAGAAAACCAGTGCTTAGAGGAACTTGGAAGCTGCCATTGCTGACCTCCTTATTCTAGTTGCCTGGCTATAATGCTGATTCTCTGACCTGGAACAAGCATGCAGCAAATAAAGTCAGAACTCCAGCTCTGCATGCTTGTGTCAGTGACTTGTATGAAATCCAAGAAACTAGCATTTTCTCAAGACAGCAATGGAGGCATCCAAATTTCATATAACCGGAGCCCAGGATCCCATGACATGCTAAAAATGGCCATACGCTGTTAGAATTGTGACCGATTTACACATATATCAGCCGAAATCCTAACAGAAGACGGCCATGCCGGCATGAAAAAGTTGATTACTCAATGGACATTTGTCAAGGGACCCAGGCCTAAAATTGTCAGCTGAACAGTGACTGCAGCCAATCATATGCAGTCAATGTGCAGTTATTTTGACAGCTGTGGCACCAGCTGCCATAATACAATACGGAGGATATTTGTCCATTCGCGTTGCTTAGCGTGAATGGAGGAACCCGTTAGCAGTCCAAACAAAAGAAAACTATTAGTGTGCTCTCATTGATTGAAAAGGCTGCAACTTCTTCCATCAGTACTACGGTATGACCTCTGCAATGATCATCATTCTGTTACCCAGTTATGTAAAATAGGATACAGTTTGAATCCGTCCATGATCTTCTTAGCCCGCTCACTACTAGACATGGTGGATCGATTCCTTGTGTTTTTTCTGGGCCAACCCAATCCAAATTGATGGAACTGAATTGTCAATATCTCCTTCCTCCAGATCACCACAGCGGTTAGATTATTGATTAGTCCCAGTCACGTAGGACTATTTCCTGTGCTTATTCTGATTCACCTTGTGGCTCAGTTCATCAGTCTATCACAGGGGATCAGCAGTAATTGACCTCAGACAAGCGATGGCGGCCTGTAGATTAGTGGGTATAGCAGAACTTAGGGGTTGTATTGTATGTACAAACCCATCAGGCCAAGGAATGGAAGACCTGGACACAAAACTGGAATGGTTTGATAGTAGCCTCCAAAGCAGCCAGCTTCATATGTCACCTGAAGGCAGGCGATGGCCAATCAGACGCATAAAGGTGACAGGTAGGGTACCCGAGTCCCACACACTGCTGATGGAGGATGGGCTCCTCTGAGGTGATAATGAATTCAGGCAGGTGAAAGGGAAAGTGGCTCAGACAAGCGGTGGGAGGCCTTTTATAGAGCACTTTCCGCTCAGTCTGTTCTGGGAACGTTCCCGTATATCAAACTTTCAGCCAGTTTTCCTCCTAGAACACACAGGTACTTGACACTGCAAAGTCTGTACCTACAGCCGTCTATCGCTCCCCCACTCATATACGGACCATACAAAGCCGGCTTTTCTGCCACCGCAATCCCACCTTGGAGGCCGCTATTCCCTGCCAAGCAGGTACGGGTCCTGATAAGCGGATTTAGCGATGCGCTTCCAGCGCCGCCTTCTGCCACCCGCGGGTCTACCGATCCTTACAACCAGCCAATACCAGCTACATTACGTCACACATGACAGCACTACAGCCCAATCAGAAAGGAAACTAAGCAAGAACCCTCCTTGCTGGGCGTGGTAAATCATCAAGCAAGTTAGTTGTATTCTAAACGTTGTAGTGTAGAAGATGCGCGTCACTCTGCCCAGCAACGTGACGTAACCTAGAAACGGCAGAAATATGGAACGGAAACACAGAGGGCTCAAAACGGATAAAGCGTTTGTTTGGTTCCCCTGTGTCTTTTGTGTTCTGTTTTATTCATGGCGACCTAAAACCTGTTGTTTGCCTTATGAAGCAGAATTGAGGGCATTTCAGGAAAATGCATGTGCAATGCATATTTATTTTCTAGGGTGGGAAAGAGGGACATCTGTTAGCATTACATTATAGTTTAGCCAAAGCCAAAATTTGTTTTTATTGTTGGATAAACTAGAATGAGGATGGCGCGATTAAGGCCTCATTCAGGCCAGCGAATGGGGGCGGATAGGATGCTGCATTCAGAGGCGTACACATTATATCAGCTTTGGCCAGTTTGAGTGCGGCCAGAAACGCTGACCCACACTGTCTGCGTCCAGTCCCCAACTGCATGAAACCAACACGCAATTACATACATTAGACATGTAAGTTTTGTTTAGTTCTGAATTGAAATTCTGACAAATTTCTTCAAATTCAGACATTCGGACGCGTTTATCCCAATTTCAGATGCATTTGAATTGGCAAATTCAAATGTATCCAAAATTTCAGATGCGTCTGAATTCAAATGATTCCAATGTTTTTTTTCCAAATTTCGTCCAAATTTCCAATTCTAATGACCACTACGGACTAAGGTGACCAGTGCAGACTAAAATGACCAGTGCAGACTAAAATGACCAGTACATACTAAAATAACCAGTTTGGACTAAAATGACCAGCACGGATTAAGGTGAGTATGGACTAAGGTGACCAGTACGGACTAAGGTGACCAGTACGGACTAAAATGACCAGTGCGGACTAAAATGACCAGTGCGGATTAAAATGACCAGTACAGACTAAAATAACCAGTCTGGACTAAAATGACCAGCACGGATTAAGGTGAGTATGGACTAAGGTGACCAGTACGGACTAAGGTGACCAGTACGGACTAAGGTGACCAGTACGGACTAAAATGACCAGTACGGACTAAGGTGACCAGTGCAGACTAAAATGACCAGTATAGACTAAAATGACCGGTACGGATTAAGGTGAGTATGGACTAAGGTGACCAGTACGGACTAAGGTGACCAGTACGGACTAAGGTGACCATTATGGACTAAGTGGAGCAGTACGGTACAGACTAAAATGACCAAACCCCCTTCCCCCCCAAAAAATCATCAAGTTCATTTTTAAATTAAAGAACCTCATCCGAATTGTTCCAAACTGGAAAGAAAAAATTTGTATCAATCTGATTGAAAAACAAAAATTTGGATCAATCCGAAACGAAAATATTTTTTTTGAGCCTCTACATGTCTATTCATTTGTAAAGGGTATAAAACTAGCTGCCACCATGACTGTTTGCACAGGAAGAGGGAATTAATAAAAAAAAGTATCTGAGACAATCAGCTTTAACATTTTGTAAACAAAAACAAATGAAAGAATCTGTATTGTTGCTATTGGCAACCAACCCAGTCAATGTGGAACTTACCTCAGACACTTTTAATTAATTCCCCTCAAAGTGTGTATAGGGCTGACATTTCTCCACCAACAAAAATCCCTGACTCTTGCCATTGGGGATCCTAATAATCGCGTGTTCACTCTATTGCATTAGTAAATGTATATGCGCCTACTTAGAACATTTTTAATGTTGTAGATTAAGATTTACCGCTAGATGCATCTTACATACATTATTCCTCCTTTACATTTTTTTGTTTCCTCCCTGTAAAGGTAAAATGATGGGCACGTGACCAATAATTGAAGTGCGTATTGCATGTTCCATGCATGTTATGTATGTTTTTAACATGCTACCTTTGACTATAATGTAACACACTGTATTCAAGATCTGCATGTGTTCGTTCATACATAATTACTTCTTTGCACATATATGTAAACCGTATCACTAAAATCTAATATGTTAACTGGTCCATTTAACTTAAAATTGTTTTTATGTTTTTTTAAGGCCCAACTCCGGGCACAATAATCTTACATAATTCATGTGTGCCAAGCGGTCCGTTTGCTGTAAAGCCGCGTGCCATATTTTACACAGCCGCCTTCTCCCCACAAATCTTCTTTCTCCTGCTGAACTTATGTGCCTGCTCCAGTTTTAAGCACTTCTCATAGACATGTGTTTTTCTGCCATGCATGCATTAAGTTGCATGTTTTTATGAGCAGATTGTGACACATTGATGTAAATGGGCAAAATGCGCACAAACATGCCAAAAACAATTGCAATTTGCGTTTCCAAGCATTTTCTGTTGAGTCTATGGGACAAAATGAGCTGTAATCTGCCAAAAAGAAGCTGATGTACATTTTTCAGCGACAGGCGTTTTGCTTATGGAGACAAAACATTTTTGCAGATCGCATTGGACCGGAACGCAGGCTCGTTCGGGTGCCGATGATCGCATAGCAGGTGGGGCGTGGCTGTGGTGCCATTGACTTCAATGCACAGCCACACCCCCTCCCGCCCCTAAACACGGGGAGCGTTCCAGAGGCCGAACGCTCTGGAACACACTCTTTGTGGCGGCTCTTAGGGTTTAGATCTGCTTTGTCTTTTAGTATTCTTTTTTATATATTAGCCATTTATTACAAGTTCCCATTAGTCCATCCGCTGAAAAAAGCCTGCTGTTTAGAGATCTCAATAGCGCAAGATGAAATTTGTACACAGCCAACTTCTGCTGTGCAGTCTCTTCAGGTATCCCATAGTGCTCTGAGAATCCACTGTCATGTAGAAAACAAGTGTGTGTATATCTATATACACTATGTTATATACACTATATTACCAAAAGTATTGGGACGCCTGCCTCTACATGCACATGAACTTGTGGCATCCCAGTCTTGGTCCGTAGGGTTCAATATTGAGTTGGCTCACCCTTTGCAGCTATAACAGCTTCAACTCTTCTGGGAAGGCGTCCACAAGGTATAGGAGTGTGTCTATGGGAATGTTTGACCATTCTTCCAGAAGCGCATGTGTGAGGTCAGGTACTGATGTTGGACGAGAAGGCCGGGCTTGCAATCTCTGCTCTAATTCATCCCAAAGATGTCCTATCGAGTTGAGGTCAGGACTCTGTGCAGGCCAGTCAAGTTCCTCCACCTCAAACTCACTCATCCATGTCTCTATGGACCTTGCTTTGTGCACTGGTGCGTAGTCATGTTGGAACAGGAAGGGGCCATCCCCAAAGTGTTCCCACAAAGTTGGGAGCATGAAATTGTCCAAAATGTCTCGGTATGCTGATGCCTTAAGAGTTCCCTTCACTGGAACTAAGGGGCCAAGCCCAACCCCTGAAAAGCAACCCCACACCATAATCCCCCCTCCACCAAACTTTACACTTGGCATAATGCAGTCAGGCAAGTACCGTTCTCCTGTCAACCGCCAAACCCAGACACGTCCATCGGATTGCCAGACAGAGAAGCGTGATTTGTCACTCCAGAGAACACGTCTCCACTTCTCTAGAGTCCAGTGGCGGCGTGCTTTACACCACCGCATCCGACGCTTTGCATTGCATTTGGTGATGTAAGGCTTGGATGCAGCTGCTCGGCCATGGAAACCCATTCCATGAAGCTCTCTACGCACTGTCGTTGTGCCAATCTGAAGGCCACATGAAGTTTGGAGGTCTGTAGCTATTGACTCTGCAGACAGTTGGCGACTTCTGCGCACTGTACGTTTCAGCATGCGCTGACCCCCCGCTCTGTCATTTTACATGGCCTACCACTTCGTGGCTGAGTTGCTGTTGTTCCCAGTTGCTTCCACTTTGTTATAATACCACTAACAGTTGACCGTGGAAGATTTAGTAGCAAGGAAATTTCATAAAACACCTGAATCCAATGATTTGGAGGGCGTCCCAATACTTTTGGTAATATAGTGTGTGTGTTAGATGTCCCCAATACAGATACTAGTATCGGTAACAGGGCCGATACTAAAGGCCAATACTGGCCCTTTAAATTTTTAAACAAGTTCGGCTGCCTCAGGTCCCACACTTGCTGGGGACCTCAGGCAGCCTGCTGGGGATCTTACTCTTGCTGTCTTTGACAGCGTTGGTCCAGCCCTACACCGCCTGTACAGTCCTAGTGCTCGGCATGAGCCTGGCACTCACTCGTTAAGCCTTGGACAGCCTGGCACCCACATGCGGAGCCCTGGAGAGCCCGACACCCACCCACAAAGCCCTGGAGAGCCCGGCACCCACCTGCAGAGCCCAGCACCCACATGCAGCCCTGGTGAGATCTGCACGCAGCCCTGGTGAGAACCAAACGCAGCCCAGGAGAGACACAAATGTAGTTCTAGAGAGACCCAAACGCAGCACTGGTGAGACCCAAATGAAGCCCAGATGAGATCTGCACGCAGCCCTGGTGAGAACCAAACGCAGCCCAGGAGAGACACAAATGTAGTTCTAGAGAGACCCAAACGCAGCCCTGGTGAGACCCAAATGAAGCCCTGATGAGATCTGCACGCAGCCCTGGTGAGAACCAAACGCAGCCCTGGAGAGAACCAAACGCAGCCCTGGAGAGACACAAATGTAGTTCTAGAGAGACCCAAACGCAGCCCTGGTGAGACCCAAATGAAGCCCCGATGAGATCTGCACGCAACCCTGGTGAGATCTGCACTCAGCCCTGGTGAGACCCAAACGCAGCCCTGGTGAGATCTGCATGCCTCCCTGATGGTATGGCATGATGGAGAAGTATCTGCTCGTATTTCTCAGCATTGAGGACACCATTGATCCTAACCAAATCTTCAACTCCATTTGTAGAAATGCAGCCCCAGACTTGCAAGGAAACTCAACCATGCTTCACTGTTGCCTGCAGAGACTCATTATTGTACCGCTTTCTAGCCCTTCGGCGAACAACCTGCCATTTGCCTGATGAGCCAAATATTTACTTATCAGTCTAGAGCAGTGGTTCTCAACCCGTGTAACCTCGGGACCCACATGTTTCCTTGGTCATTAAGGCGTGACCCAAAAATGATTTCATTTCTGAAACATTTAAAAAAAAAATTTTCATAATAGATTTTTATTAAAGGTTTTTAACATCTGCAACACATACATTGATGGTTACTTTCTATACCTTCGTGTACGCAGCACAGTACGCAGGCGGCAGTTTGTGTGATGAGGGGGCGGGGATTACACCGCTCCCTCTCATTGGCTGCTGCCCGGCTGTATGATGCTTCACGCTGCGCCCGGAACAAGATGAGGGGAGCAGCGTGAAGCATGTAGGGCCCAGGACGGGAGGAAGAGGTCCCGGGACTGGTAATCAGCGGTCACCAGTGGCCCCTTCCTCCTGTCCTGGGCCCCCTCCAAGTGGCCGAACTCCAGGGCCCGGTCGCGGCCGCGACCTCTGCGACCCTGGTAGTTCCGCCACTGTGTATTTTATTAACATACATTATGACAGGGGACAGTGATGGATATACATGATGAATATTATGTGGGCTTGGAATGCATAATATCCATCAGTGTCCCCTTTCCTGCCACAGTGCACATCTCCCTATCTGCCTGCCTACCTTTCTCTGATTCCTGCCGACTGAACTATCTGGACTGGAGAGTACAGTAGATACAGCGGCGGATTGATATCTGCTGTACTCTCCAGTGCAGTCCGGAACTATAACTTAATTGTCGGGAGCCGCGGCTGAACCACAAATTCCCCCTCTCTTTTCAGTCTCAGGCCGGTCTATTCAGACATGACGCCGCGACCCACTGCAGAGGGTGTCGCGACCCACTTTTGGCCCACGAGTTGAGAACCACTGGTCTAGAGCACCTGCTGCCATTTTTCTGCACCCCAGTTTCTATGTTTTTCTGCATAGCTGAGTCGCTTAGCCTTGTTTTCTCGCCAGAGATATGGCTTTTTGGCTGCAATTCTTTCATGAAGCCCACTTCTGGCCAGACTTCTCCAGACAGTAGATGGGTGTACCTGGGTCCCACTGTTTTCCGCCAGTTCGGTGCTGATGGTACTTCCGATGACGAAGGGAAGTTAGCATGATCCTCAATGTTGCCCATTTCTTTGTGCTTCTTCAAAAGAGCTTGAATAGCACATATTGAAACCCCAGTTTGCTTTGAAATCTTTGCCCGGAGAGACCTTGCTGATGCAGTATAACTACCATGTGTCTTTTTGCTATGCTCAGTCTTGCCATGGTGTATGGCCTGTGGCATGAAACTGTCTTCCACAACCTCACCTTAATAGCAACGTTTTGCTATTCCTCACCCAGTTTTAAGCCTCCTACACAGCTGTTTCTGTTTCAGTTAATGGCTGTGTTTCGACTTACATATGAAATTAATGATCATTAGCATCTGCCTGGTAAAATTAGTTAATCATACTCCTGACTCTAGACATGTGCAACGGCAAAAAATTTGTTTAGTTTCATTTCAATTCAGATTTTACGTTATTTCGTTTTTCGGGATTTGGGTCCGAAAGTCAATTCGTTTCGGATTCGGACAAAATCCGTTAGCAGTAGTCTGTACGAATTGTTGTTTCGGTTTGTTCGTTCGTTGAATATGAAAAGCATTATGACACCTCGGCTCACAGACCCAAATGGCATTCGTGAGCTCATGGATAGCATTCGGGAGTTCCCGAATGCTATGTTGTATTTGACAGCTGAGAAAGTCAAATGGGCAGAGCGAGCTGTGACGTCACGGCTCGCTCCGCCCATCTGTTTACTTTCGGGCTGAATGTCATTTTGCGATGAGTTTTCATCGGGTTCGGTCGGTCATCGTACAGCGGGACTTTTTTTTTTCAGCGGGTCGGCAGGCGTCGTGCACTGTGATTGACGCTGGATTACATCGATAGAGCAATTTTTAATTTTTTTTAATTAAAGGAATAGTCTTTGTTTTGTTTTTTCAATAAAATGTTGTTCTAAAAGTGTGGTTTCTTTATTTACTTTGAATTTTAACCCTTTAGTGAATGGGTAGGGGTACAAGTACCCCTTACTTATTCACAAGGTGGGGAGGGGCGGCATCTGGGTGCCCCCTTTATTAAAGGGGTTCCCCCTATGCCAATAAGCCCGCTGACCCCCCACAACCACTGGGTCAGGGTTGTAGGGAAGAGGCCCTTGTCCCCATTGGCATGGGGACACCCTCCCAATGTTGAGGACACGTGGCCTGGTAAGGCGCAGGGAGGGGTGCTGCTCGATCGTTCCTCCCCCTTTCCTACCCTGCCTGTGCTCGGATCAAGGGTCTGGTAGGAATGTTAGGGGGGACACCACATTTTCCCCCCCCATTTTTTGGGGCTTGGGCTCCCCCTTAAAATTCCTACCAGACCTAAAGGGCACATTTTTTTTTGTTTTAACAGGTAGGTCCTTCCTAACATTCCTACCAGTCTGGGATCAATTGGGGGGAACCTCATGCTTTTGTTTTTTCCTCTTCTGCAGACTGTTAAAAAAAAAGTGTTTTTTTTTCCTCAAATGTGTTTGCTGCAACAAAGGAACGAACAAAACGAAACGACGATTCATACAGACTACCCCTAACGAATTTCGAATTTGTTTGCATTCGTTTTAACTGTAATTCAGAATTTGGATATCTATGTTTTTCCGAAAATTCGTCCAAATTTAGATTCGGAACGCAACCAATCACACATATCTACCTGACTCTAATCCTACAAAATGCTTGACTTTGTGCAAGTGTAAGGCTCCTTTCACACGACCGCTCCAATCAGGTGCGCCTGTCAGTTTTTCAGGCAGACCCAATTGGATGCCCAATGCAAGTCTATGGGCCGTTTACACACGATTACCCTCACCTCTGGCCGTGTCCAGTAGGATGAGCGAAACAGAGTTCCATTTCACCGGTCCCAGATCATGCCGGATCGGGGGTAATCTAATGTAAACAGACACACGTCCGTTTACATCCATTTCCCCACAGACTGGCATGGGGTCCGATAATTGCATTTTTAAATTTTGACTCATCGGTCCAGAGCACCTGCTGCCATGTTTCTGTGGCCTTGTGGCCAAAAAGCCATACCTCTGACATGGAAACAAGGCTAAGCTATCCACAAAAACATAGGAACTGGGGTGCAGAAAAATGGCAGCTGGTGCTCTAGACCAGTGGTTCTCAACCTTTCTAGGGCCGGGACCCCTTGGTAACATTTGCCAAGTTGTGGTGACCCCCAACGGTAAAATTTCGGGTTGACGCGGCTGCTGCTGCGACATCTGGCGGCGTGGCGGGAGAACTGACACTGCTGCGCTAGTAGAGGGCTGAGGAGGACTCTCACCTAGCACAGCAGAAATCACACAGCGACCCACAGGCTGAGAACCACTGCTGAGAACCACAGCTAAAATGGCAAACCATGTAACACAAGCCGAGGGTGTCAGCTTTTATTATTAATAATAATTATGATAATTACTAGATGGGGACCTGATGGAGAACTGCAGGTCCCCCTCTGCTGATTGACAGCAGCAGTGGGCGGGTGCAATAGCTAGTTTGCTATTGCAAAGTGAAATAGCCAATAGGAATGTAGCTATGCATTCCAATGCTGATTTATTTATTTTTTCTGACTTACGGCGGCCGGGGGTTCCGATGTCAGAAATAAAATGAAAAAATGAACGCAGCAAAAGGTTTACTCTGCTCGATCGAGCAGATTAAACCTTTCCGGGAGAAAGTGTTTATCTCCCGGGCGGCCGGGAGCCGCTATCTAGTCACAGGTCAGCTAGAACTGTGAGGTGAGTGAAAAGCACTCACCTCATAGTTCTCCTTTAAGAAAAGTGTCCACGGGAGCAAGCAAAATCATAAACAGGAACAAGCCAAGGTCAGGAGCCGGAGTGGTTAGTCGTGCAAGCCAGGTCAGGTACACGGAGATCAATATTGTCAGGAACAAGCCAGGAGCAGGAACCAGAGGAGAACATCAGCAAGGATCAGGTAATACACAGAACAAGAATACTCAGAGCAGCAGGAATGCACTAGCTGGTAAAACCACGCAAGGGCAAGGTCAGACTGGACTGAGCAGTTTAAATAGTGAGTGTGATGACATCATCACTCAGAGACAGGAAACTCCAATCTGGATCTCTTAGATGATGCTCCCTGTTTGGCTATAAGAGGGAGCCTGGGAGAAGTGAGTAACGTTGCACAGTCTGCTCAGACAAAGGACGAATCCCTGTCACAAGGGGGTGGAAAGGCAGCCGAACCAGAATGCTGCAAACCAGTTAAGTCAGGGTGGAACCCTGGCAATAGACACACACCAATCAGCCATAACATATTGTCTACTGAGAGGTGAAATGAATAACATTGACTATCTCATTACAATGGCATCTGGAAGTGGGTGGGATATATTAGGCAGCAAAATCAACATTTTGTCCCTGAAGTTGAAGTGTTGAAAGTTGAAAAAATGGGCAAGCGTAAGTATTTGACCAAATTGTGATCGCTAGATGACTGGGTCAGAGCAACTCCAAAACTGCAGCTGGCATGGGATGTTCCTGGTCTGCAGTGGTCCTGACCTACCAAAATTGACCCAAGGAATGAAAAACCAGTGGCAGGGTCATGGGTGGCCAAGGCTCATTGATGCACATGGGGAGCGAAGGCTGGCCCATGGAGTCGGATCCAATAGAAGAGCTACTGTAGCTAACATTGCTGAAAAAGTTAAAGCGATATTAAACCTTCCTTTTTTCTAAATATTTGCTATAGAGACCCACCTTTGCCTGAGGCTGTTGTTGTTTTTCTTTAAAAGTTACCTAATTCCTCGTTTTCAAGTGGGTCCCCACAGCGCTCTTCCCCCTGCCCTCTGCACGGGTGCCTCCATCGCCTAATGGAGGCACCTGTGTGCACTTGTGCCCGCAGTGGCTGTGTGCGTCCATAGACACACACAGCCCTGTGGCAGGTTTTCCTTCAGAGGTCTAGTGGAGTCCATGCCTCAACAGGTCAGGGCTGTTTTTGTGGCGCAAGGGGGCCTACTCAATATTAGGCCGGTGGTCATTAGTTTATGGCTGATGTATGTATATTTAAAACAACTGCTTAAAAAAAATCGACACAAAGCTATTATACATGGTGGGTCAAAAGTAGGTATACATTATTGATTTGATCATGGCATTTTATAGTAGGTATACATTACTGATCAGATTGTGACATTTTACAGTAGGTATACATTACTGATCCGATTGTGACATTTTATAGTAGGTATACATTACTGATCAGATTGTGACATTTTATAGTAGGTATACATTACTGAACAGATTGTGACATTTTAGTTCAATCAGACTTTATTAGAAATTTTCAGTACAAATCAAGGAAAACAATCATGCTTATGATGAAACAGTTATAAGTATAACAACAAATACAAAAGGGGAGGGGAAGGGGTACTCCCGGATAGGGATATCACAGCACAGAGAAGGCTTTTCTCTTATCCGACCCAGACAGGGGGCAAGAGTGCAGGCCCCAGAGTCAGTAGCTGTAGATAGCTAGGCATGTAAAGCAAACGGCATTATAGTCATGGAGCAAGCCTGTCATCAAGGTACACTTCGTAGGTGCCCCCACTCGAGCGCTCTACGGACACGCATATACGAACAATCAGACTTTATTAGAAATTTTCAGTACAAATCAAGGAAAACAATCATGCTTATGATGAAACAGTTATAAGTATAACAACAAATACAAAAGGGGAGGGGAAGGGGTACTCCCGGATAGGGATATCACAGCACAGAGAAGGCTTTTCTCTTATCCGACCCAGACAGGGGGCAAGAGTGCAGGCCCCAGAGTCAGTAGCTGTAGATAGCTAGGCATGTAAAGCAAACGGCATTATAGTCATGGAGCAAGCCTGTCATCAAGGTACACTTCGTAGGTGCCCCCACTCGAGAGCTCTAAGGCCACGTATATATGACATCCAACCGGAATTCCCGCTATAGTGAGATAGCTCGAGTAGGAGGCTCATATGCAGCAGGACATAAGATATGGGTGTCGGATAGGAGGCATGAGTCAACCAGGGTGGAGCCCCTAATGGGAGGAAGGGTATAAGAAAATGGGAAAACAGGGGAGTGAGCGGAATAGACTAGGCATAGGAGAAGCACAAGAGGGGGGATACGGTTGAGAAGGCGAGTAAAAGAAAGGGTCCACTCTCTGTCACGGAATCCAGCTACCTCAGAACACCAGGGAATCAAGAGGAGACAGCCTCCGGAAAAGCAGCCGATTCCCTAAATAAGAGCCAGGCAGACCAGGTGTGCACATATCCAGGGCCATTCCCACAGATTGTGACATTTTATAGTAGGTATACATTACTGATCAGATTGTGACATCTTATAGTAGGTATACATTACTGATCAGATTGTGACATTTTATAGTAGGTATACATTACTGATCAGATTGTGACATTTTATGTAGGTATACATTACTGATCCGATTGTGACATTTTATAGTAGGTATACATTACTGATCAGATTGTGACATTTTATGTAGGTATACATTACTGATCCGATTGTGACATTTTATAGTAGGTATACATTACTGATCAGATTGTGACATTTTATAATAGCTATACATTACTGATCAGATAATGGATTTTTTTTAAGTTTAAAGGAAAGAGCAGAATGAGATAATGAAGCTAATCACTGTGCTGCTTCTCCTTCCTATCCAGTCAGTCTGAGAAAGGGCCCATGACATTCAATCCAAAAGACTGATGATTTCTAGAGGTGGAAAAGGAGTACTGTGGAGGACAGCTCCATATTTAAGGTGAATATTGCAGCAAAAGCTACTTTTTTTATTTTATTTTTTAATGGGCTATTTTTTTTATTTTATTTAGTGGCTGGAGTTCTTCTGCGCCTCCTTTTAAAATTGGTACTTCTGTTACCCAGCTGTTACAAAGTAAATGTAAATATATGCCGATGGGGAGTTTGGAATAAAGCAAACCTCCTGCTTTTCTTTAAATTGGAGGTAAAAGCGGAAGGAAAGCTAGCGAAGTGATTATCAGGAGGCCTTTGCAAATACATATACATACAAGTGTTATTTTGCCATAAATGAGGGCAGCCACTTCTCACACCCAGGGCCACATACCAGTTTTAGGAAAGATGGAAGATGGAAGTTTTAGATAGTGAGCCTCAAAGCTTAGAGCTTGGACTATGGATAATACTATGGGAGGATAAAAGATTCTTCTCTTACTGTTAGAGGTCAACAAAGCATAATCTCCTAATGCAGACATTTCACTCCCAACTGAAAAAGCACATTAATATTCAGCTCTGCATGCAGAACAGTAATTACTTTATAGTCATATGTGCAGTTAACATAATTTCTGAAAATGTACACTTTTATTTCTTGTACTTCCAGGTTTTTCCAAGGCACTGGTGCAGGAAGGCACTGGCAACGTCACCTGTGTCTTTAAAAAAAATAAAAATAGGAAGTACAAGAAATATAAGTGTAAGTTTTCAGAAATAACATTAACTTTACATATGACTTCCAGGAAGCACTCGTGAGCAAACTGCAAAATCTTGCAAGATTTCGCAAAGTCTCACGGGATCTTGGGAAAAAGTCCATTATTTATTTTATTCCTCACAGATAACACTCTATCATTGTTTGCAATTGTTTATACATTGCCATTGCTTCAGCTATATTAATATCATTAATGTTTGTGGTTAAGAAAGTAAGGGGGGGGCTTTTTTTATCATATACATTTTTATTGGTTTCATCACAGAAGACAATCGACAGTACAGAACATCACAGTATTCGGTGCGCAGACCGTAGCATCGACAAGAGAGCCTGTGTTAGCAGATGTTAATCATGGGTTATAGATCTAATAATGGGTGATTATAGATCGAACTCTATTGCTTCGACCGGATAACTAATGTGGGTACACAGTGGACCATGAGAAAAATGAGAACATACATACTCCATATATACAGTATACTGCATTTGTTCATATGGTATGGCAACCTGGTGAGATATCAGATAGATGGAAGAGTCAGCCAGTATGTTCTCTCTGAGGAATGTAGAGCAGGAGATGCTCGGGTCTCACTTCCAGATAGCCGTGGGAGGGGGGGGCTTTTTAAATAGCAGGTCTACATGTTGAGAGTGTTTGGTCAGTGTCAAATTCCATACCTATTAGGTAAATACCAAAATTGAAGCTTATAAAAATTCTGTACAGCTGCATTGCCTGTACCATGAGAACCAATAATGGATGTGCATAACTTCTCTCTTCTTCCCTAAAAAAGAATGTGGCAGTAAGGAGACGGTAATAGAATTTTGGTACCATTTCTAACTATCTTGAGTCACCATATGGTATGTGTTACAATAAAAGTTTATCTACCCACATGCATTTTATAGTGTCTGTGCATTGTCTGTACCACCCAAATTGGCCACTATGGTTTCTTTGCGAAGAGCAGTTCAAGAAACTAATAGCCCAATTATTTTTGCATTTGTGGAAACCCTGGTATCATGAGTTATTTTAGTTTGTTTCATTGGGTGAGTAATGATCACATTTTATTATGGAATTATAGTTTGGCAATACAAACAAAATAGGTTTCCACTTTGGCAGTTAATATTACTGTTAGTATTCACAAAACAGGCTGTTCCTAGTCTAGTTTTTCTTAGCTATGCAGTAGCTCCTCAAGGGATCTTCTACACCCTGCTGGAAAAAGTCTGCATATTTTCTGCTAGTGCCCATGAATCGTCTTTGTGGAATGTAGTCTAAACCACTGACTACTGGTGGCTATTTGTTAACAAACCCTGGTTTATAAATAAGATAATGCATAGAGCACTAATAAAGAGAATAATTCAGAGGGTAACCTAGCATATTTTGGACATTTACTAAATCCTGGGTTGTCTCCCTGTGGGCACCTAGTTTTACACCTCTCCCCCTAATTTCACAATTTCAAAAAAGGTGGGGGAATGTAAGGATTTTTGGAGGGGTGTACATGACCGTCCAAGAGAAATATGTAAAAAAAAAAAATCCAAATTTATTAGTGTTAAATACTATTCTAAATATTACATTCATGATTCAAAACAAAAATAAAACAAAACAGATCCCTGCAGAGGATATGTTTGTATATTCACTGATTATATAGCTCTAAAATAATCACGCCTATTAAGATAAGCCACGCCTAGGATAATATCTTGTTATACGTTAATGTATTCATAATTGGACAATATGTGAATAATATATATAATAATATCATGATATGTTGGACCAAATGGATTTTTAGAGCTATATAATCAGTGAATATACAAACATATCCTCTGCAGGGATCTGTTTTGTTTTATTTTTGTTTTGAATCATGAATGTAATATTTAGAATAGTATTTAACACTAATAAATTTGGAATTTTTTTAACATATTTCTCTTGGACGGTCATTTACACCCCTCCAAAAACCCAGACTAATGACTTTAGTACAGTGGTGAAGCGCCAGGGCAGTCGCAGCTGCAACCTCTGACTTTACGTTCTGCCACTGACTCCAAGCTGAAGATGGACTACAAATACCAGCATTACATTATGCAGCAATGCAAAATACCATCAGCTATAGAGTAGTTCAAATCCCAGCAATACATTATACAGCAATGTAGAATAATATTAAGCTACCTACTCTGTGTTGCTCACCAGGGCTGTGCGGGGTCTCAGGAGGCTGTGTGGGGTGTAACCAGAGCTGTGCAGGGTCTGACGAAGGCTGTAAGTGGTCTAACCAGTGTTGTGCGGGGTCTCACCAGGGCTGTGCGGGGAGCGGAGTTCCCCAGGAAGGAGGTGGAAAGGGCGCCGCAAGGTCCCCAGAAAACCTGGGGCTGCTTACAGCAGCCGAATCTATTTAAACATTTTAAGAAGGCTGCTGTGAGGTCCCCAGCAAACGCAGGACCTTACAGCAACCAGATCTATAAAAAAAAAACTAAGAGCCAGTATTGGTTTTAAGTATCGGGGCATTTTTACGAGTAAGGGTGAAAATGCCCAGTATCGGTGCATCCCTAGCGGTTTTTGCAAACAAATGCCTTGTTTGCCTTGTGGTAGATACACCTCTGGCTGGACATTATTCTATTCTGCAAAGAATGACCAGGAGCAACTATTCATTTAAAAGTTAATGTATCAGTTTCATATCATGGGCAAAGTTTCCAAAGCAACACTTTTGTTTAGGGGGCATATTTCTAACCAACGCCACAGAGAAAGCGTGCTTGACGAGCCCTAGGAGGAGCACAACTAGGGGTGCCATAATCCCCTTGGTTGGAGAAACCTAGATAGCAATTTCTCATTCACCATGGAATTCTATGGAACCATGAAATTCGTGGAGAGGGCATGCCAAAGAGAGAAGTCCTAAAGGGAGACCAATGATATCTCCTTAAATTATTACTTACATTTTCAGCAAGTATGTATGTTTAGACAGAGCAGAGATGATACAGCTCTGCCCAGCACAGATTAATACACTAGTGATATATTGTTTGCCATAAACTCCCTAGACCTGATTCAGACTCACATGAAGAAAAAAATAGTATATAATAAAGCAAAAAAATTAATACCTCAAATGTAAAAATGATAACTAGATAAAGCAATATTACCAAAACATTAAACTTTAACCCCCTCATACAACATACTGATGTCAAACTGTAAATTACACATATTCAATGCATACTCTACATATAGAGAACAAGGCAAAGAGACACTAAACTCAGGAGTTAAATCTTAAAAATGCATTCAAGTACCTTAACTATTCACAAAAATGTGCATCACTTGGCTGTAGATCCTCAAATCATCTCTGAATTGGTGCTGACACTGTCCTTTAGAGGGTGGCTACTTTTGTTCCCTATGGTCCCTATATGTGTTGGAAAGCAGCCACCGCTCCAAGCTCGCAACCGAGATGGACTACAATCTCGTAGTCCATCACGGGAGTGAGCTTGGAGTGGTGGCTACTTTACAACACACACAGGGACCATGGGGAACAAAAGTAGTCACCACTCCAGAAGGAAGGACAGTGTCAGCACCAATTCAGAGATGATTTGGGGATCTACAGCCGAGTGATACAGAAATAAGATACATTTTTGTTAATAGTTAAAGTACTTGAATGCATTTTTAAGATTTAACTCCTGAGTTTAGTGTCACTTTAATTATTCGTCTTTTTTTAGTAGCTAAACCCACAAAGTACTCATGGGCACTGCTTGCTGTACATAATGCATGAGTAAAAGTTTAAAATATAAAAGACGAAATTTTAATTTTCTAGAATGATTTGAGATTATAAAAGAGCTCCCCAGAATTATAGCATTGAACAATTTTGGGTGTTAGTATTTAAAATACTGGAATATATTGGTGCCGTTGAAAAGTAGAGACATAGCAAAAATATGTTTCTTTGGTGTAGTATGTAAAATGGTTTTAAAGGTCCTTTTAAAATATATTTGGGCTACAATCAGATGTACTCAGCTTGTGGAAAAGTCCCCTTTTAAAATGCCAGATACTAGCAAATAAAGTCTGGTGGATCTTCCATACGGAAAATATTAGTTGTACCTCTATGGCCAAATTAAAAGTTGAAGTGCTTTGGTTCCCAAGGATTATGAAAATGTCATCAAGTTCCTATAGTAGAAACGCCAAATATTGTGTGTCCTTTTCTTCCTTTCAGCACAGTAATGTAAAAAAAGAATTTTTAGCAGAACATATCATAATGAATTGATTTTGAGGTATAAGCGATGGGCCTATTCAGCCATCAAGATCCTTAAAGGAAAATTCTGTTATTAGATTTATGAAAGTTGACATTTCCTTCTCAAAATTCTAGTTGCTTGGCTATCATACTGATTCAACAACTTCAATATATTCTTAGTCATTGACTGGAAACAAGTATAGAGATCAGTTTTTTCATTGCACTCTGATGTCACTGTCACGGTCTGCGACCGGGGCACACAAAATGACAAAAAGTAGCGTGCAAAAAATGGTGTCTGTGCGTTAACAGGAACGCACTAGAGGCGCAGGTTCTAAGAAGGGCCAGGTGTTCGACAGAGCCTCTAATGGTGAGGATGATTGGCTGCTGGACACCTTCCAGGTTGCGGCTCTCTAGCATGCCCACACAGACATAAAGATTAGTGGCAGCACCGAGGTGCTGGATGCATCAGCAGACAGGGTTGAAGCATATACACAGCCACACGAGTAGGCACAGGTGCAAGGACTCACTTGAAGAAGCTGATGATCAATCCAATGCAGGACGTACAGGATCTCGCTGTGAGGAAGAGGGAATCCAGACTCACAGAAGACAAGGTAGGTGGTGGGCAACCGCAGGGATTAAAGAGGCAAGAAATAAACAGGAAGTCCGACTGGGTGAAAGGAAACGTTGCTCGAACGGCACGGAACAAGTGAGCTGGACTTTTAATGGAGAGGTTCAGAGTGGATTGGCAGGAAGCCAAGCAGCTCAGACAGGAGGTAAAACCCGTCGCCGGATCCTCACACAGGGAAGTGTGACAGTCACCAGCAGCTCACTTGTCGTGGGTCTGTGACTCAAGGAGGGGAAGGGGAGATCACCCATATGCCACAGGGGTGCAGGTAGGTGGTTTATGAATCTTCTTAAGCCCCCTTCTTTACACCTATATCTGAAAAATTATTTAAAATGCTATATATTACTTTAATCCTACTGCCAATGAGATCTGTACTTTGACCCAATACCTTCATTTATTTAATTGTTTATTTTGGGTCTTTTTGGCCCACTTCACCATAACCAGTTGGGTTATACCTTCTCACTGCTCCCCAGTTTCTGCTCCATAAAAAAGGTAAAATGTCACATAGCAATCGATCACATAATTCTGTGGATTCCTCTCCAACCATTGTTCCTGGTTTTCCTACATCTGCTGTTGATCTTATTGCTACTTTTCCTCTGCCTACCTCCTCTGTGTCCTCCTACACTACAGATTGCACTTCATTCATGCACTCAGGGGTACCATGCACACTATAGTGTATAGCCAGACACACCTTTATGTCAGCAGCCATTTTTGTTTTTCCTCATTGGCTTGGGTGCTGTTATAAGTGCAGCTCATAATCTGGCTGACCATCGGAGGGGACACAGAATTGATCCAGCTGCCGGCGCTCAGCGGAGAGAAGAAAAGCTGGTAGGAAGCTAAGCGGGTGGTGCAAGGAGGAGACAGTTGACAGTTGTGCGGGAAGAGAGCTTGGTTCCATCAGCAGTCAGAGAGCAGAGCACAAACACTTAGCGATCAGTGCTGATCGCTGAGTGTTTGTAAATAACTGAGGATATAGTAAGCTTACTATGTCCCAAGTTATGAATGAACAGAAAGTGCTCTACATCACTTCCTGTTCATTCATGATTGTGCACTTAGTAACTAATACTATCTCCTCTATTTATGAATGGACAAGAGCACTCAGTATAGTGGCTTCCTGTTTATTCATAACAGGGGTGGCAGAAAAAAGAGATTTAGGAGTTGTGTCTTCAATCTCTTTTTCTATTTTAAAAGGGAAATATCAGGGGTCTGTTTAGAGCTCTGATATTTCCACAAAGCCCCTAACAATAAAGTAAAAAATAAAAAAATAAATAATTATAATTAAATAATTAAAAAATAATCTAAAAAATGTTTAAAAGGTTGGGGGAAAAAGTTATTTTCGATTTCAGTGTCAGCCTGACAAATCTTTTAATTTTGGTTTTGGTCTAAAAATGTAATTTCGGTGGATCCATAATAATGACCTTGGTTGAACTTCAAACAGCATACATGATTGGGCTACTAATATAGAGGGGTACAACCTGTTCAGGAGGGACAGAGGGGGGAGAAGGGGGGTTGCATTTATGTTAAAAATAATCTAAAAATGCACATACGGGACGATATCACGTCAAATAGTGTAGAGAGTTCTACCAATATATAAACAGTAAAAAGGGGAGAAAGGAGCAGATAGGCCCAATAAAGGACGAAAATGGGAAGTTACTCACAAATGACAAGGAGAGGGCCAAAGTGCTGAACACTTTTTTCTCCTCAGTATACACTCATGAAAAAAGATGGGTTTAATGTTATAGATAAAACACATAGTTCAACAAAAAATATACCTCAGTGGTTTACGGAAACTGGAATACAACAAAGACTTAAGCTACTAAATGCAAATAAAGCATTGGGACCAGATAACCTGCATCCCAAGATACTTAAGGAACTGAGCGAGGTTATAACAAGACCATTATTCATCATTTTTAAGGACTCTTTAATGACGGGCATAGTACCAAGTGACTGGCGGAGGGCTACGGTAGTTCCAATATTCAAAAAGGGGGCAAGATGCCAACCTGGGAACTACAGACCAGTTAGTCTTACATCGGTAGTTTGTAAACTGTTAGAGGGAATGATTAAGGGCCACTTAGTAGAATTTGTTCAGGGTAATGGCATAGTTAGTGATAATCAGCATGGGTTTAGGAAAGACCATTCCTGTCAGACTAACCTACTAACTTTTTACGAGGCGGTAAGTAGAGATCTGGATGGAGGGAGGTCTGTGGATGTGGTATATCTGGATTTCTCAAAGGCTTTTGATACGGTACCACACAAATGCTTACTATACAAGCTGAGGTCTATGGGCATAGATGGAAGGGTGTGTACATGGATAGAGAACTGGCTAAAGGAACGGGTACAGAGAGTTTTAATAAATGGCGCCCTTTTAGACTGGGCTAGTGTCATGAGCGGTGTGCCTCATGGTTCTGTGCTGGGTACCATGCTATTCAACCTGTTTATTAATTACATCGGGGAGGGTGTAAACAGCAATATTTCAGTGTTTGCAGACGATACGAAGATCGCAAGGGTAATTGAAACGGACCAAGATAGTATATCATTGCAGGAGGACCTGAACAAAATAGGGGAGTGGGCAACTATATGGCAGATGAGGTTTAATGTCGATAAATGCAAAATGATGCACTTTGGGCCCAAAAATTAAAAAATGGATTATACAATTATGGGTGTGCCGCTAGGGAAGTCAGAAATGGAGAAAGACTTGGGGGTCATAGTAGACCATAGACTAAATAATAGCTTTCAGTGCCGGGTTGCTGTAAGCAAAGTTAGTAGAGTCCTGTCCTGTATCAAAAATTTAATGATTTGCAGGGACAAGTCTATAATTGTGCCACTGTACACTTCATTGGTTCGGCCTCACCTGGAGTATGCGGTCCAGTTTTGGGCACCAGTACACAGAAAGGATGTCCTGGAGCTGGAAAGAGTCCAGGGGAGGGCAACCAAACTAAGGGAATGGAGGACCAGAGCTATGAGACACGGCTACTAAATTTAAATATGTTCATGCTGGAAGTAAGGAGATTAAGGGGGGATATGATTTCCATGTACAAGATGTTCAACGGTCAAAGCAACATTACCAACAAACTCTTTACGCTTAACTCCATAACAAAGACTAGAGGCCATGACCTATAATTGGTGGAAAAAAATTCCAACACAAGGGGCGAAAGGGGTTCTTCTCAGTTAGAGCGGTTAGGGTTTGGAACTCTCTGCCACAGGCAGTGATTTCAGCAAAGAGTGTTGAATCATTCAAGAAGCCTTTGGACGATTTCCTGAGTTACCATAATGTACAAGGGTACAGGTACTCTTAAGAATGTGATGACACAGGGACCTATACATACACACACACACAATAGGTTGGACTATGGACTTGTGTCTTTATTCAACCTCAAATACTATGTAACTATGTAACTTCCCAGTTCTTGCTGTGATTTCTGACTTCAATTCTGTTCCTCACTTTGACTATATGTATACTCAGGCCAGTTTTGGTGGAAGCAGTTTAACCTACCAGCGTATTTCAGATTGAAGGTAAAAACTGCTGCCAAGATTAAATTAATGTACAAATGGGGAGAAGGTACAAATGCTATGCAGAATGAGGGATTTAAACCCAAGAGCTGCAAGGCAAGGCTGCTAAATGTGCTGTCTATGTACTACTCTGTGGCTCTGTAGCTTAGTTGTATTGATCCTGGGAGATCAACCTCTGGCTTTTACCTGACGGTCAATGGCCACCCTTCTCAGGCTTTAACATCTCCTACAGGTTCCTGGGTTGGTCCAAATATTGAACCACACATATGAACTGCCCGGGAAAGGTGGTTGCTAAAGATGAGAAAATAAGACCTAGTGTGGTTTTTGGGGGCAAAAAAAAATATAAGACAGTGTCTTATTTTCGGGGAAAAAAATAATAGGTTGACCATTAACTTTAGCATAATATAAACATATTTGGTAATTACACAGTACAGGGACAAATGAGGGGGAAAGAAATACGCAGCAGAGGGTAGAGAGGCTGAAGGGAGTGGTTTGGGTGAGCATAACTTTATTATTTTAGCACCTAGACAAAATGAGCACCTGACCCTTGCAGTAGGTAGTCCCACTGCAAGGGTTAAGATTTGATTTGCCCAGAGTTCTGCTTTAAAGTGTATAGAAAGCAATGGTGACGCCATTCACTTTTTTCCAGCCTTTTTTCCCTTTATTTTCATCTGGTGATCCTGTGAATAACACACTTCCTGTCCCTGTTCTGTGCTCACATGAAGTGAAGAGGGCACTGCATTTGTGGCAAGATAAACAGTAGTGATATGTCTGGGCTTGGTGCAAACCCAGTTCCTCGAAGCCTGAACAAAGGTATCAGTTACACACCCCCTGGGGTATTCCCGCTACATGTAACAAAGGGCCAGGGAATGCACCTGCTGCAACTGATTGGACCTGGATGGGCGGTGGGGGGGAGTGTGTCAGTGACACATGCACAGACTTTGCCAAAGTCAGTTCATGCACATCACTAATCAACAGGTATTTTCTGTACTTTCTGAAAATGTTCTTAGACTGAAAAAGAAAACTAAGACAACTACCACATCTAAGAACTACTAAGCTGAACAATGGGCCATTTATCTTTTTAAGATTAAATGCACTTTAAAAAGGGTTGGACTATAAATAGCCCCTTTTTTAACAAAACCAATACATAGTCATCCATGGGCATTACTTTGATTTTTGTATACAAGCCAAAATGAAGGAATTCAGGTACGGCGCCCCTTCAGATACTGCGCAGGGTCCAGCAGGGGGATCGCTTTTCCTTCGGAACTCGGAGTGCAGCCTTCTTGTTTCCGGGGGAAGGAGTTCAGAACGGAGCCGGCGCTGTCATGGCTGCCTGACAACCGCACGGTGGAGCTGGATTGAGAGTGTCCTGAGCATTGTAGCGAAGCTGTAAGGTACAGAGGTGTGCGGGGCTCAGGGCTCTGGTCCTAGCTGGGAGGAGGAGGGAGTGCGGGCAGACATGGAGGGGTGACCGGGAAGAGGGGGGATACCGAGGCCTGAGGAGCGGGCCCGGCCCTCCAAGGGTGACTACTTAAGAGGTTCGGGGCCTGGCCTCCATATAGAGGCTGCACGTTAAGTAGAAGAGGCCGGGTCATAGCATAGTGTCAGGGGGACAGTTATCACTCGGTCTGTGACCTTTCCTATAGAACACAGGGCTCGCCTAAGGAGAGTGGCGATGTACTGCACATACACTAGGCTTATTTCTGCTTCTCTCATACCTTCCTTCTTAGCAGGTAACGAAACTACTAGAACTGTCTGACTACATTGTGTCCACTGATTGGTCCATTGGGGATGGATCTGTGCATCACCTGCTTTCATTCAAAGAATAAAAGGGTTATTTATTTCAAGGCATTGCTTGAGAAAAGTTCCATATACCAACAGATTGTCAAAAAAAAAAACAAGATATAGGGCATTATTGGTGAACATAAGTTATGGGGCTTTATTGGTGAACATAAGATATGGGGCGTTATTGGTGAACATAAGATATGGGGCGTTATTGGTGAACATAAGATATGGGGCGTTATTGGTGAACATAAGCTATGGGGCGTTATTGGTGAACAGGGGGAATGTAGACAATAACATTCTTGCAGAGCAACACTGGAGGTAGCTGGCGTGTCTGGGGAAGTTTAGAGTGACACTAAACTCAGGAGTTAAATCTTAAAAAATACATTCAAGTACCTTTTAACTATTAAAAATGTAGCATATCTTTGTATCACTCGGCTGTAGAACATCAAATCATCTCTGAATTCATACTGACACTGTCCTTCCTTCTGGAGGGCGACTACTTTTGTTTCCATGGTCCCTGTGTGTTGTAAAGTAGCCACTGTTCCATGTTCGCTCCTGTGATGGACTACAATCTCAATACAAAATTATGAAACTAAACGTGAGATTGTAGTCTATCACAGGGGTGAGCTTGGAGTGGTGGCTACATTACAACACACACAGTGACTAAGGGGAACAGAAGTAGCCACCCTCCAGAAGGAAGGAGAGTGTCAGCACCAATTCAGAGATGATTTGAGGATCTACAGCCGAGTGGTACACACGCAAGATACATTTTTGTTAATGGTAAAGGTACTTGAATGTATTTTTAAAGATTTAACTCCTGAGTGCAGTGTCACTTTAAACTTCCCCAGACATGCCAGCTACCTCAAGGTACTGGAATGCATTTTTAAATTGTAACTCCCGAGTTTAGTGTCACTTTAAGACCTAGGTCTCCTTATGATGGTGTTTAAAGAAGAACTCCAGGCAATCTAAAAGTTCACCCCGACACTTAGTTTGGTTTTGGGGCTAACTAAAATAAAGAAAATTTACTCGCCTCATCCTTGGCCCCGTTTGGCTGCTAGACCAGTCCCTGTAGCCTCTTCTCCTTCCCGGGCTCTGACTTCTAAAGACCTGTCACATCATTACATCTAATGCAGCTGCATTAGACATAAGGCTGCCAAGGGACATTCCACCGCCAGAGTGGAGAGGGATAGAGGTGAGTGATCACCACAGCAGGACCAGGGGAGTATATTTTCTTTATTTCAGTCCCTGGGGTAGCTCCACTGCAATGGTTAATTCTTAGATTGCCTGGAGTTCTTCTTTAAAGTGTGCAGTATACTTGGTTTGTTGAAGTGGACCTCCTGTGATTTGATCACCATTCTGGCCAGTCACATGATGGAATTTTATTTGTTAAATGTATTTATAGGGCATACTTTCAATTTACATACATTTCAGGCAGGCACTGGCCTTTTAAGGCAGGAACAGACCCACCAATTTAATGTCTCCCAAAACAGGTACTTTCAAGGCATGTCAACTGTCAAGGTTGCCAGTGTGCTTATTTCAGCTTTCAACCAAACTTTAAAGCCCTCAAAAAGTTGGTGTTATAGCTGATCACATGTGCAGCATCATGGCAACTGCAGTCCATGATGCTAAGATGGCACATTCCTTGACTGTGAAGGATGTAAGGTGTAGGTCTGCCAGTTAAAGTATAATTAAAGTCGCGGTTTTGGGGTTTTTTTGTTTGCATATATCTTCTGCTTGCTAGCAGTAGATGTATGCAAAAACATTTTTTTTTTAAAAGTTACCAAAAAGGGTTTTACTTACCTGTGTCACCGCCGCTCGCTTCCGTCTGAAGATTCTCGAGCAGCATTATGGAGGCATTAGTCAGCGCTGGATCAGAGAGCGGCATCATCGCTGGAGGAACTCCTGAAAACTACAGGAAAGAAGATGATGATTGGATCAAGAGGCATCTTTAAAGCTACAGGGGGGGTGCAATGTGACTTTAATGTCACTTTAACCTACCAGCATGTCTTTGGAGTGTGGGAGAATGTAGAAACTCCTTGCAGGTAGTGTCCTGGTTGGAAATTGAACTAATGACCGCTCTCAGTTTACACATTGCTTTACATACTATTTATTCACATCAGTTTAAGCAGCTTAAGTTGGTCATACAGGGAGTACATTTTGGTTGGTTCATTAAGCATTTATTTATCCCTATGTAGCACTATCATCAAGTATTTATATAGTGATATCAGATTGCACAGAGCCTTACTTACTATTCATTCACATCAGTGTGAAATTCTTTCCAAGGACAGCCTTGTCGGCAGACTTTCTTCGATCTGAAAATAGAAGGAGGCGGGCGGGAAATTTATGGATGAAGGTTTTTTGCAGCCAATCCGTTGCAGACACTGCTCGGGTATTCACCACTGTCAGACTGCAATAGCTGCAGAGGGGGATTCAGAAACTGAATCTCTCTCTCTCTCCCTCTTTGAGAAAGTGATAGTTCAGTGGTTAGGTTGAGGTGGGATAGGCTTCCCTGAAGAGATGAGTCTTTAGGGATCACCAAAAGGCAGTCAGAGTAGGAGATAGACGGACAGGTTGGAGTAAGGAGTTCCATAGGAAGGGAGAGACTCTAGAGAAGTCCTGGAGGTGACCTGACCATGGGAAGAGTTGACGAGGAAGCTAGAGAGCAGAAGGTCTTGGGAGGAGCGGAGCAGATATAGCCATGGGCAGAGTTGTGGATGGCTTTGTAAGTGGTTGTTAATATTTTGAATGTTATCCTTTGGGCAAATGGAAGCCAGTGTAGGGATTGGCAGAGGGGGGTTGCAGACACGGAGTGGTTGGTTAGGTTGGTAAGTCTAGCAGCAGCATTCATGATAGCCTGTGTTGAGGTAAGCCGATGTGGAGGGAATTGCAATAGTCAAGACGAGAGATCAACAGTGAGTGGATGAGTAGCCCGGCATATGCAGAGTTTTGGGTCACTGGAGGACACAGTTTATCTCCTCGCCTGACCCTGAAGAGAACTATGGGCAAAAAAGGTTGCCTCATAGTTCTCCTTTAAGTATCCAGGCCAGAGAGGCACAGCCCCTAATATCCAAACCCGGCGAGTTAAAACAAAAAAGCACAATCCATTTGGTCCCTGTAGCAATGTTGGTGGGGTCTGTACATCATCTTTATATTTGTGAAGGTCACAATTTATCAATTATATATTATAGCTAGTAGTAGTTAGTCACATTGAACTGCACATGTTCTGTGATGGTGAAAACATTTCACCATTTATCCAAGTTGTTTTGTTAGCTCAGATGAGTGCCAGAAACATACTCCAGGTGGTTGTAAATGCTGTGATTATGTTCCTGACATTCACTAGAAGTAAAGAAGCTGCTTGGATGAGTGGTAGAATGTGCCTATTACTAGCTATAATCTTTTTACATGTTACTTTTGTACTTTGTATTTATGATGTCACCATTCTTCTCTTTCACAGATCTTAGATTTATAGCTGTAGCATGGCAGGAGAACAGAAGCCATCCAGTAGCCACCTGGAACAATTTATTTTACTAGCCAAAGGCACTAAAGGTTCTGCGCTTCCAGCTCTAATTAACCAAGTATTAGAAGCCCCTGGAGTTTATGTGTTTGGGGAACTTTTAGATTTACCGACCGTGCAAGAGGTAAGACGAAGCTGTTGTGAATGTGCTTTATTATTCTTTTTTTACATAGAACAATGTATAGATAATACTGCAAATGAGTAAACTAGACATGTCAGTGGGTTGTGTTACAGCTGAACTCCTGGCAAGCATCTAAATAAGATGTGAACTGTCTTTTCTTTCAAAGGATCTTCTCATCCACTTTTATGATTCATGCATCTCTGCCAGACAGCACAGCCAGGAGGGTAACACAACTTCCTCTGATGGAATGAAGGCATGCAGTGGTGTCATCCCTCACAATTCAGAAGCAGCAACACACTGTTAGGGTGATTTACTTAGGGAACAGAGCACATTCACTTTGTAAGGTGTATGCTCACTTTGAAAAGTAAAAGTTTGACTTTTGAATGGAGTGCGACTCTGTTCACTTCAAACATTCAATGAACCGCACACTTTAACTGGACAAGCTTTACTGTTTTCATAAATTGGCCAATACGTTTTCAGCTCTGATGTTTCCTCCTGGCTGCAAATTCACTTTCAGCATGGGGATGCAGCAGAACCTGATTAGCAACCACTGCTGACCCTCCCTCTTCCAGTCTGAGTGCCGCTGTGCAAGGGATGGAACAGGTTAATATCAACACAAATGTGGGTATGAAAGCTAGTTGTATGTAAAGTTCCACCTAAATGTAAAGCCAAAGGATTTTTTTTATCATTTTGGATTAGGAATTGGTTAATATGACTGTCATATTTTTTGTTATATACGCTCCATTGGGGAGATTTTTCTTTACTTCCTGTCCTATAGTTGCAGCAAAAAGTGAGAGGAAATCTCTCCAAATGTAGGGACATCACCTTTTAAACTATTTATCTGGAACATGTGTCCATATTGGAAGATGTCTCCTCTGTTCCTGTTCTAGAGACAGCTTAAAGACGTCAGCCTAAAGCTGGCCATACACCTATAGATTATGTGCAGATGTTCTATGGTCAGATGGAAAAAGTGCAACAGATTCCTCCATCTACGCTAAACTGTGCGGATGGAGGAATCTCCCACTGGGCCAAGGTTCAGTATCTTGCTAGTCGGCCCCGCTGGCTCTCAAAATACCTGAACAATGCCTGCATCCAATCAGATTGTTCAGGTAATTTGAGAGCCAGCGGGGCCGACTAGCAAGATACTGAACCTTGGCCCAGTGGGAGATTCCTCCATCCGCACAGTTTAGCGTAGATGGAGGAATCTGTTGCACTTTTTCCATCTGACCATTGAAAATCTGCAGATAATCTATAGGTGTATGGCCAACGTAACCCTCAGTCTTTCATAGGTGTACAGGCTCCTCTGTTGTACTGAAATTGCATCATTTGATTTCACTGGTGTGTGCATTAGAGGCTGCAGCAAGTCGGATAAAGCCCCACTCCTTTTCTTGCTGAAAGGCATCCAGCATCATCTAGTTCTTTTGTTCTCTGGATGCCCCTGTCGTTGGATTTCAGCTCTTTCAATCATAGAGGCTCAGCATTGCATGTGGTTGTTACCTAGGGCAGTATGCATGCACATTTATCCTGCCTAGGAACACCCAACTAAATTCTTGAAGTTTGGGTGAGATACAGACACTGATTTGACTGTCTCTTTATGTAGGAAGAGGCACTGGTGGAAACGGTGTGTTCCTCTGCCTGCACACAAATTCTAAAATCGCCCCCCACCTTATTGCAGCTTTAAAGGAGAACTATGGGGTTAAGGCTTTTTCCCTATAGTTCTCCTTAGGTAATGGGAGGACACAAACTAGCTTCCTCCCGTCACCCTAAGCTCAGTATACCGCGAGCTGAGACGCTGAAGCGGATCCTGACAATTGTGTCGGGATCCACCCAGCTGCGTGACTGACAGCTGGCTCTGCCTATCTAGAGGCAGAGCCAGCTGTACCCGCCCCCTCCCCCGTCCGTTCCGCCAGTCAGCGCTGGCGGATCGGAGAGGGGGGAGTCCAGCCCCTCCCCTGTCACGGCAGAGAGCCTATAAACCAGAAACCCCTACAGTAGCAGGTGGGGGATGATAGTTCTAGTTTAGTTATGGGTTCAAAGTTAGCGTATACTAAGTAACAGGATTTCTGGATATCAGGCACTCTGGTGCTTGCACTTCTATTTGCTCTTCAGTCTTTTTCTCGAGGCCTGATGATAACCTGGAGCTTGTAGGTAAGAGGGAGCATGTGCTTTGCGCAGTGCAGCTCTGGGTGCCTCAATAGCTAGTTGCTAGCTTAATACTGCTACGTCATGTAAGCAGTGCTGTGTTAGCTTTGACCTGGAGCCAAACCAGAACTGGCACAGGATGGAAGAGAAAAAGTGCAACTTACAGCTGAACCTCAGGCAGATATTATTAATACAAATGAATGCAGCTCTCTAATTCTTAGTACCTCATTTAAATAATTTTTTTAGAATGCAAGCAGTCTTAATTTGACTTGGTATCAGCCTGTTTCAGTCAATGTACAGCAGGGTCTAGGGAATGGAAGGGAGATGCGACACACTGAACCAAATGAGTGTATTGCAAGGAGCATTCTCATAGGAGAATGACTAAAAGATGAGCTCATCAGTGCACAGTTTTCTCATTTCACTGTCCAGTCACAAGGGAGGGGTAGCGAGGAGACCTGTAGGTGAGAATTAAACAATAGCAGAGAAAGATCAGCTCTGCCACCCTGTTGGGCAGTACTGTGCTGTGTGGCAGAGCTGTGTATATTTCTGGACTGAATGAACAAAGCTGCAAATCATTTTGGCAGGTAGACCAGCTGCATATTTGTATTTAGCAGTTTGACTGGAGTTCAGCTTTTACCACCTCTGCTCTTACACCGGTATACCCATTATGGACCAGGGAAATAATGGTAAAACAATTAGCAGGAAAATTCTAGCTAAGAGGAAAAGGGGAGGGACATGTTAATTCATTAAAGGATATTTAAACCCTCGGAGGATTTGACATATAGCTACTGTTAGCTGAAGTAGATATATGCAAAAACATTTTTAAAAAGTTATGAACAAGGTTAAACTAACCTGTGTCTCCGCTGCGCGCTCTCGTTCGAAGATCTGAAAAATCTCGGGCGGCTGCAAAGTATCATGGGGCGGGCGCACGCACAGTACAGATCTTCGGCCGGGAGACGAGGAGAGGCACAAGGTAAGTCAATAGAAGCAGTGTGCACCCGCACAAACTCCGTGAGACAGGAAGTGCCATGAAGAGAGAGGAGTTAGCGCTGGATCGGAGACCGGCACCAGCGCTGGAGGGACTGCTGAAAACTACAGGAAAGAAGATGATGATCGGATCAAGAGGCATCATTTAAGGTAAGTCCTTCCACTAGCTTATTTCTTTTTAACTTACAAGGTTGCTTTTCCTAACTTTTCCTAACATCATATGCACATCAAAGGTCACCTTTTTGATCTGCTGTGAATAAACCGGAGTAATTACAATGTGCAATAATAACATTGCTATGTCGAAATGCTTATTGACACTGCAGACACTGTTCTGCAAGGGCCAATTTACACAAAACAAGCGTTGCTCCTGTGATACAAAAGTAGTGTGAAAATGACACATAGTAAATATGACCGAGGAGGAGGGGAGCATAGCACACGCCCAAAGTATTTCCGTGACTTTTAGAGGAGCCAACTAACTTTATTCTGTCCAAAAATCATTTAGATACCTTCCTCTTAAACCGTAACATACAAGGGTACAGGTACTCTTAAAAACTAGACTACACAGGGATTCATGCACGCACACATACACACGCACAATCATATACAGACACACAAAGGTTGAACTTGATGGACCGGTGTCTTTATTCAACCTCAAATACTATGTAACTATGTATCTATGTTTACTGTGATGAGTAGTACTGAGATTGGTCTGTTAGTCCATGGAGCGCACAATCATTCTACACGTGAGCTATGTAATTCTGTACATGCTATAGCTTATTTACACTGACTTTCTTTTCTTTTAGCTTGCTGATGGTCCCCATTCTGGATACCTGCAGCTCCTGAACTTGTTTGCTTATGGAACATATCCAGATTATGTTGGTAAGAGTTACTTTTAATTGTCTATAGATCAGCAAGACAGCATCTGTCAGTTTATGTTTTTCTTAGTATGGCATCTGGTGGTTATAACTTTCTTAGACCCACCTTTTCTATATTTTACAAGACTCTTGGTCTTGTGTATATATGTATGTGTATATATATATTGCACAATCATTTATGGTAATATATATATATATATAGAATTACCATAAGTGATTGCTTTCAAAATATTGGAGCCAGCTCCCAAGTGTTAGGAGCCAGCAACAACAAACTTGTTTTTTTTTAAATCTCTTATGTAACTTTCTCATAGTAGCCATATACATATGTGCATACGACCACTACCATATAAGCAGCCACACACTATAGTTATATATACATTTCTCTTAACCAGCCACTACCACCTCTATTACGTTTCCTAACATTGTATATATTGTGGACATTTCCGAAATGCCATGGTTTATGGGGGTGTATCTACATTTTTATAGGTGTGTACTAACGTACTGATGTCCACAAACCAGCTGCTTTTTTTTTATGATCAGCAACTGGGCGAGTTGCAGCTGAGGTTTTTATTGCTGTCTGTCTCACCGTTGGGAAGATTTACTATTGTTCATTGTCCTGATCATCACTGTTACCCTAAATGAAAGCGAGAGTACATCCCAAGTTTGGAGTTATCACCAAAACCGGAATAGAGTGGAAATCTTCCAATGGGAACACATGTTGCCATGACTAATCAGAGGGGATATCTCTCACATGGAAAAAAATATCCTTTTCAGTTTTAGTTGCGTCTACAGGACAGGAAGTGATGGGGAATCTCCCTGATGAGACACAGATGGAAAAAAAACTGACAGTGGTTTTAACTGCTACTCTATCAAATGTGAAAAACATGATAGCTTTAGATATACTTGAATGACTGTGATGACTGTGTAGACTGTGTATTCTTCTACTACCAGAGAGTTGTTACACAATGGGGGTAATTTATCAAAACTGGAGCCAGCAGAATCTGGAGCAGTTGCCCATGGCAACCAATCAGCAATTCTCTTCAGTTTGCTCAGGTAACATTTGAACATTAGAAAGGGAAGCTGGTTGGCTGCAGTGCAAATCTGCTCCACATTTTGTCTGCTCCAGTTTTGATAAATTCCCACCAATGTATTTTAGTGAACTTGACAGTCATGGTTGGCTATGAGAGGCTTATATATACGTGCAGTGATCTCATTGCTGTAGTTACTTTCTTGTCCCTCCCTCTCTTGCTTTGCCATCACAAGGAAACTAGAGAATTATTTTCTGCTAACACTTAAGTGCCGGTGAAGAAATGGCAGCTGCCTCAATCCGGATGCTTTTTCCTGCCCCCTCCGCAAAGTGTCACTGTGGGCCACAGTGCCTGTCCAGAAAGCTGGGTGAAAGGAGAATGGTTGAATGGGCAGAAGCAATGCTGCGTCATCAGATGCACATGAATAGGTCTTCAGGGTACACCTGGTTCCCCAAAATAAGTCTCATTGCCTCTGGAAACATTTGTTAGTGCAAGGATGTCCAAACTGCGGCCCTCCAGCTGTGGTGGAACTACGAATCCCATGAGGCTTTGCAAGATTCTCACAGCCACAGACATGACTCCCGGAGAGAGATGCTTCATTGGATTTGTAGTTTCACCACAGCTGGAGGGCTGGAGTTTGGACATCCCTGAGTTAGTGGGACCCAGCTCTTGGCAGGGCACACAGCAGGGCACCTTTACCGTGTTGACAAGTTAGGGAGTATGGGTAGCATCCAAATCGCCAGGAGACTTGTCCCAGTCATCATAGTGGCCTGGTAATTGGAATTTGTCAATCTTTGCTTTAGGTACCTGAAATATATCTTTATATTGGTTTCCAAAACTCCCCTACATATCGGGACATAAACTGTGAGGGAGGCCAATCGGGCTGTGTTGTATTACACTGTGCTGTCAGTATACCAGCTTGCTTGTGGGATGGGCTATCTCGGAGATGACCACATTAGCAAAGGGAAAGGAGCCACCTTAAAGCAGGATATCAGAACCATAGCTCAGGAGACCAGCTGATTGTGCAGGAAACTAACTTTGTTAAACATTAGGGAGCAGCATCCATTCTAAGGGATTTATCAGTGTTTCAAATAGCTTAAGAATATTTTGTTTTTAATGTCACTAAGTCTCTCAATAGCAACATATTATAATCTCAAATCTAATCCATAAATTGTTTAAGCCTGATAGAGAGATGGTTGTTATGAACCGAGCTGTGCGGTGTGGGATCCCTCGAGAGGCTGAACAGTGTTACTAACATTTTGGCAATTCGCATATATGTATTTCTCGTACATTTAGCTGTTTTTCCCCCCCCCCCTCTTAGCAATGAAAGACAGCTTGCCAGAGCTTTCATCCGCACAGAAAAACAAACTGAAACACCTGACAATTGTGAGCCTTGCATCCAGGATGAAGGTACGTTGTTCTTTTTACGTTGTTCTTTTTAGTTATGCCTATAGTAAAACCTAAAAAACGATGCCAAGTACCACCAAAGGGTGACCAATTGTGCCCTATATCATTTACAAGTAGGTATATCCTAAAACAAACATTGACTGCATACAGCTTAATCTGTTCCTGACTGTCAGCCTAGGAACAGGAATTGGACTGAGGTTGGTTCCTTGGCCACTCTTTTAGTTGGCTGGGGGGCAGGTCATCTTCAGGGGAAAAATATATCTGGAATTATCTTTAAAGAAACAATCTGTGAAAAAAAGTTTGTAAACTCATAAAATGTTGTTGGATGTGTTTGAGTAAGGCCTGTAAATGCACTGCATCTGTTTTTCTCGGCTGTTCTGCTAGATGAATCTCTGCATATGGCATCACTCACTTTTTCCATCTTTTCTATTCACAAAATTCTTTTCCATCTTTTTGTTTCTCACCATTCTAGAAATTGACATTGTATAAATGAGCTAAGGAAATACAGAATCTTGAGGATACATATATAAAACAAACAACCATTAACCCCTTAAGCGCGCAGTGTGTTGCATCTTTTTTGATCACCAGGGCCATTTTCATGAAACATAAATGAACATTTCTCTTCCCCAAGGTTCCCATCCAACTTAACAGCTAAAGCAGCTTTACCAAAAAAAGTGGGCAGAATTTACAGGAGGCAGAAGTGCTAACCTTGTCAAGTTTTACAGTGAATGTCTTAGGTCCCTATTAGACGGGCAGGTCTTACAATCAGTTTTTCAGGCAGATCTGATCGGAAGCCCGATGTTGGTCTCTGGCCAACCTGATCTAAACAAAAGTGCGTCCATTTACATCCATTTTCTCCCAACTCCATCCAGGTCCAGAAAAGAAACCAGAACAGAGTTGTTTTGGCGGATCTGATCGTGACAGATCGGAGGTAATTGGATGTTAGTGGACACATGTCCGCTTACATCCAACTCCCCATAGACCTCACATAGGTCCCAAAAAACTGGACGGACACGGATGTCACAACTGTGACAACCATTTCCAACCGCGCTGATCAAAACTGACAGCCACCTGTGTGAAAGGGATCTTACAGCTGTAATTGCAGCCTGAGGTGGTTCTACCAAGTAATAGCTCAGGAGGGTGAGTACAATATGTCTGCTTTTTATTTAACTTGTCAAAATACAAATGTAATATGTTGTCAAATGACAAATATCCCAGTTAGATCTGTTTTAATACAGGGGTGCAGCGTCCAAATTGGAAGTGTTTTAGGGGAGTAAATACTCATCTGAAGCACTGTACGTCCCTAATAATTTTTATACAGTTTGTGATTCC
>NW_017306916.1:766741-777160 GCF_000935625.1 Nanorana parkeri
ATTGCTGACCTCCTCCTTTTCAAAATAATATTTTATTTATTTATTACAGGTATTTATATAGTATATTTACCTGGCTCTCAGTTTGTTGTAGCGGTTTAAATACTTTGTCACTTATAAGAAACAAGTATGCAGATCAGGAGCTCTGACTTAATTTGCTGTATGCGTGTTACATTTTAGTGGCAGAAAAGGAATTAAAACCAGTGTGGGTAGGCAACCTTGGCACGCCATCTGTGGTCAAACTACACATGCCTTCAGAACTCTGGGAGTCATGCCTGTGGCTGTCAGTCTTGCAATGCCTCGTGAGACTTGTAGCTCCACAAATGCTTCAGTACGGAGGTTGCCTACCCCTGCCATAGCCTAGGAAGCCAGCATTTGCAAAAGAAAGTCAGGGATGCAATGTGCAGATTTTCTTTGTAAATGATACACTTTCTTGGAACTGATTCATAACCTATGGTAAGAATATTTGTAGAGCTCCTAAAGAGACGCACGGTGCACATAACATAGATTTGAGGAATACAGGAGAGACAAACTCCTCATGGCAACTATTGTATTATGATAAGGGTAAACCTAGTTTGATGTAGGCATGCTCTTGTGTTAATATTGCCACTTGTTTCTCACTCTTAGTGCATTCCATATTCTGTGCTGCTGAAAGATTTGGATATGAGGAACCTCAGAGAGTTGGAGGATCTAATCATAGAAGCCGTTTACACAGATATAATTCAGGGCAAACTGGATCAGCGCAACCATGTGCTAGAGGTGGATTTCTGCATCGGACGGGACATTCCCAAGAAGGATATAAGTAGCATTGTTAAAACTCTTCAGCAGTGGTGAGAATCATTTTATTCACATACTTTGCCACGTTGGGCCAGATCAACTAAGTTTAGTAACTGGAGGAATGCAAATTGTCACACAGGACATCTTATTTTGGCACATCTCATGTCAAATAAACTTTTATGTCTCAGCGTGTATAGTGTATTTGGCACATAGTAGAATGCCTAACTTTTATTGTGCCATTATCTTCTTGGCACATTACTGTACACCCAAATATGGACTCATTTTCTGAACCATTATTTGTTTGGCGCAATCAAAAGAGCAGTTTTCCATGTGCAGTATATGTCACAAAGCAGTGTTTTCTACAGCTCTATAGTGACTCTTCCAGTATTTACATCAGTCCTTCCCAAAATCCCCTACCACAGTAGAAGTTATTGGAATGGAAGATCTGCTTTATGGGGGTTAAAAAATACACCCAAAATTTAAATCTATGTTTTTAGTGGGATGACTGGCGCTTTATTCCCTGTTGGATGATTGCTGCTCAAATGTGTCAGCAAAATATGGTGTCCCGTGAATGTTCATGGGGGAAAGCACTGTATTTTTCCATGAGATGGACTGTTTGATATTGGTTAAAGTGACACTAAACTCAGGAGTTAAATATTAATTAAAGGAGAACTATGAGGTGAGTGTTCTTCACTCACCTCATAGTTCTAGCCGACCTGTGACAATGAGACTGTCGCAGGTCGGCTCAGTAGATCGGGATTTGAGCGAACGCATAACGGCGTTCGCTCACCTCTCGATCCTGTCACAGCTCTCTGCCGTAACAGGGGAGGGGCTGGATTCCCCACGCTCCGATCCGCCAGCGCTCACTGGCGGAATGGACGGGGAGGGGGCGGGTACAGCTGGCTCTGCCTCTAGATAGGCAGAGCCAGCTGTCAGTCACGCAGCTGGGCGGATCCCGGCATGATTGTCGGGATCCGCTTTAGCTGCGGCGTCTCAGTATACTGTGAGCATCAGCTCACGGTATACTGCGGCGTCTCAGTATACAGGGAGCTACAGCTTGCAGTATAGTGAGCTTAGGGTGACGGGAGGACGCTAGTTTGTGTGCTCCCGTTACCCTAAGGAGAACTATGGGGAAAAGCCTTAACCCCATAGTTCTCCTTTTTTAAAGTGCCATAACTGTTACCAAAAATGTATGTAATGTATTGGTGCTGACACTGTCCTTTCTTCTGGAGGGTGGCTACTTTTGTCCCCCACGGTCCCTGTGTGTGTTGTAAAGTAGTCACCACTCCAAGCTCCCTCCTGTGATGGACTACAATCTCACTACAAAGTAAACAAGTCATGAGATTGTAGTCCATCACAGGAGTGAGCTTGGAGTGGTGACTACTTTACAACACACACAGGGCCCATAAGGAACAGAAGTAGCCACCCTCCAGAAGGAAGGACAGTGTCAGCACCAATTCAGAGATGATTTGAGGATATAAAGCCGAGTGATACACAAATAAGATACTTTTATGTTCATAGTTAAGGAACTTGAATGTATTTTTAGGGTTTAACTCCTGAGTGCAGTGTGGCTTGTACAGTAGGAAACGGGTAGGTTTTGATTGCTGATCACCTTAAGAAAGTGCATGTTCCATTGCAGTCTGAGTTCTGTTCTTGCTGAAAATTAACCCAGAACAAGCAAGCCGATTAGGAAGATCAGAGTGTGTACAGATCTTGTTCTGGGTCAGTGACTGGGAAAGTATTGAATCCCTCGGATCAACATGACAGCCAAGATAAAAAGCATTTCCATATATAGAGTTCATCAGTGTCTACTGCTTCTTTCAAAGAGAACCTGTTTTGAGAGAAATACAGAGGCTGCTATTGCAGACCACCTTCTGAAAATGCTAGTTGCCTGGCTATTTCTGAGTTCCGTAGCCTGTGACCCCGAAGAAGCATGCAGCAAGCGATGTCTGGAGTTTAGATCTACATACTTGTTCAAGGTCAGAGACACAAAGTATGAGAAGTCACTGGATCAGTATGGCAACCATGCAACTAGCATTACCAAAAAGAGAGGCCGGCAGTGATAGTATTGATTTCCTTGCATGAATACTTGTGCTTAATCATGTCTCATGTAAGTTCTAATCTGTCCACAGCATTGTGTTCTAGGTTCTGATCAGTTTGATTGTTAAATACATCAATTGATCAAAACTGGAGCTATTGCCCATAGCAACCAATCAGCGTCTCTCTTCAGTTTGTTCAGTTAATATGTGAAAATGAAAGGGAGAAGCTGATTGGTTGTCATGCACAGCTGCTCCAGTTTTTGCCTGCTCCAGTTTTGATAATCCCCCTCAGTATATTTTGGCAGGATGTTGTGCTTGTATCAAGCTAATTGTTTTGATGTCAGGTTTTTGTCATAGAAATTCAAGCTGACGTGTTTGTATATTGTGTGACTGTGAAAAGTTCATGGAGACAATAATTGTAATGGCAGAGGATGAAAACATCCGTCCTGGGTTTTGTCTCATCGTAGACTTGTTATTCTTGTATAATTGCCTCTCTGGTCATTATTATTATTCTGTTGTGTGATGAGGATGTGAAATGTCTTACAGTATTAATCACGCTTCTGCAATGTAACTCCAAATAACTTTACATTTCAGGTGTGATGGCTGTGAGGCAGTTTTAATGGGAATTGAACAGCAAGTGCTACGGGCTAACCAGTACAAGGAGAACCACATCCGTACACAGCAGCAAATAGAGACAGAGGTGAGTATAAGCAGACAATTCCATTCAGCTCAACATTGCAGGCTGAAAAAGTATCCATCTATCTCATTTCCCACAAAAGGGTGCACAGGGCTCAAAAACCCATAAGAAGAAGAAAGCATAAAAGTCCACCAGCAGTAGTACCTAATAACTAGGGCTGCAGCTAACGATTATTTTCATAATCGATTAGTTAGCCGATTATTAGCTTCGATTAATCGGATAGCATTAAAAATAATAATACCGTCATTTATGTCAAATAAAATACACAATTACAGCTTTACAGACTTAAAGTTTACTTCAGAATAAAACGGTATGTACCTTGTTTGCAATTGCACTGCACTGGAACGTAGGGCATTGCAGCACGGCACATTACTGATTGACAGCAGGCAGTGGGCGGGTGCAATACCCAGCCTGCTATTACATTTTAAAATATCCAATAGCAGGCTGGGTATGGCTCCCAGCCTCTAGTTCCAACGGGGGGATGGGGGCTAAAACGGCCCAGGGACGGGGCTAAAGTGGCTGAATAGGGGCGAGGGCTGAGGCTGAACGGAGCAGGGGAAGAGGAGACACGGAGCGGCTTCTGAGGTAGGGGGAGCAGCGTGGGATTGCAGAGTCACAGCGGTCTTTCCTCCCTGCTGGTTCTGGCTGCAGTGGTCTGTCTCCCGATTGCCTCTGCCGACACAGGCGGGGAGAGCAGTGGGGATTGAAAAGGGCTCAGACCGCTGCAGCCAGCACCAGCGGGGAGGAGAGCTGAGGAGCAGAGCGGCAGCTGCAACTAATCAGATCGATTTATAATCGCTGAGAATCGTTGGCAATGATTCTCATCATTGATTAGTTGCTTTTAAATCGATTAGTTGTTGCAGCCCTACCTATAACACCCAAACTAAAAATATGCTAAAAGTTCACTATGGATGGAAAACAGCAGTTGAATAAAATAGTTGACATGGTCTTGTCTGTAGAATGATTGTGATCTGGACCCATATGATCACACTGGCCAAACAAACAAAGCTATACCCTGTACAGACACTGTCCATTTTGGTTCCATCTCTGGAGATCTGTGGAGACCATTTTTTAAGGTAACCTGTAGCCATACAATTGTTGCCAGAGCTGGCTGTTATCAGCTGGATCAGGCAATAATTCGTCTATATCTAAGGATACTTTTAGTGTTGGGACATAAGCTGGCAATAAAATGTACGAATTTCGGCCGCTGCTTGATAAACCAGCCAAAATTTGCACAGTGGGTGCCCCTGTGAGCACCCTTCTGCCCGGCATCCTTCAATCAGAAGCCAGTTAAAAAATAAAATCTTCAGGTGAACAGTGACTGGAACCAGCCAGCTGCCATCATTGTTTGAGTATTCTGACGGGGGCACACTTTCCACTGTCAGGACACAAGGAGCGATTTGTCCATCCATGCTGTTTAGCGTGGATGGGGCAATCTTTTCCATTTTTTTTTCCCGTTTTGCCCGCAGGTTGAATAAAAAAAGTATAACAGTAGTTGTATGGCCAGCTTTAGAGGAATTAAGAGGGAGCATTTTTCCTGTCCTGGCTTTCTTATGAAGACTATATACCTGTATACTTTTTTATTTCAGTGTGCCCATTAACACCTGAGAGTTTTGCTGTTTGTAGCTTGAAGCACAAAAAGTATACAAGCTTCTTTTCCGGCAGAATTGGGCGTTTTTGGTCCCATAGACTTTAATGGGAGTGCCTAAATAATGGCTAAACACACGTAATCAGCATTTTTCACAGATTTGTGCCTAACAGCCGTCTCCCCCTCATAGTAATCACCTGATTACCTGAAAAAGCAGAATGCGTGGCTAAGGCATGTCTACTACAGGAATGCAGACACCTCAGCTTTCCTCATTAGAACACTAAGATTTGCTCAGGTGGTTACTATGAAGACAAACCCTCCCATTCAGGATCAGTCTAGAACATGGTAAAATAAATGGCTATTACTTACAATAAAAACTAGAAATCCGCAACAAAGATCCTTGCCATGTATATAGATCACCCAGATGGGTTTCTTTTCTCAGCAAGGCATTGATAAGTCAAGGGCTCTGGTTGTTGGGAGTAATGGGTTTGGTAGGTTCTTGAGCATATGCAGATTGAGTTTGACAAATGTAGGATATGTAGGTACCTTATATAATCTAAGACACTTCCAGGCACATCACCTAGCCATAGTGGGTAACCTCCCTTATTTCTTTGACAGTTAAGCAGTCCAGCTAATCTACCATGTTGTCCCAGCCTGCAAGATTTAGTTTTCTGCAAGGGACCTCCTGTGATCAGTTGATATGGTCCTCTTACTGCAAACATTGACCCTGACCCTCTGCATATTATTGATGGATGCATTTTATGTAAAGCTGGCATACTGTATGTAACGTTGAATCTTAAAATACAATCACACAGTCATACTGAACATCATTCATAGGGGGAACAGTTCCTATTGCCCCCAGCAGCCAGCATGTCTGTAGGAAACTCACAGCATTCATAAATGAAGCACAGAACACAGTATAGAATAAAAGGTAGATTCTGTTTGCTATAGGCAGCAAGAAGGGTTCCCCTTTCAGAGACTTGTATATAAAGTCCACTTTGTTTGCCAGGTGACGTTACTCTAAGTTGTTTATGGCACACCGTATTATAGTACGTGACACATTGCACAATGTGATTGTTAACTTATTTACTAGATGCTCAGTACTGGCAGACATTTGTATACAATTATAATGTCTTGACAACCAAATACAGATACTCCAACATAAACATGAAAAGGTATAAAACCTCAAAGTATAATAAGGAAAAAATGAAATTTGCGACTGCATTCATTTCATAGTCAACGTAGAGCAGTGGTTATTCCTTTTGTAACCAGCAGAGGGCAGTACTTTCCTTTTTGTATGCCATGTTCTTATTCAGTGAGAAATTCCAGTCATCTTGTGTGTGTTTTTATATTTACATTGCTTTGCATTTGAATTTTGTCTTTTTTGTCATTAACCTAGAGTTAAAATGGGTTTCATGGGAATTTTATGACACGGAATTCTACAACAAACTCTGGTGCAGCTAATTGGATCCAGATGTCACATAATTATTTGGAGGGAGTCCATCTGAGTGCAGCGACACCTGATCTCAAAATAAATACAGCTGTTTCGGAAAAGCCAAAGTTTGTTAGAAAATAGATCTAAACAGTATCAGTAAGACCTAACAGTTATCATAACAAGCGCAGAATCAAGTTCTGAGGACGCACTATTCAGCATTAGGTTTTTTAAAAAAAAAAAAGAACTTGGAAAATCCCTTCGGAGCACCATTAAATCCATTGTTAAAAAATAGAAAAAAAGATGACTGATTGTGATTTTACTTGGAAAAGGCTTTCTACCAAAGCTCAGTGACTAGGAAGCAAGTGGTCAGTGGTTACTCTGAATTAGTTCTACCAATCCACAGCTGAGTTGAGAGAATCCATTCCATGGAACAGGTTTTCAGATATTGGCCACATTCAGCCGCCTTGTAATGTGTTGCCGTTTTGCCTATCTCAGTATATTATGTGCACTGTAATTTATTAGTTTTTGTATAGCGTTTTGTTTTTGCATTTTTGTTTGGAGTTTAAGTGATACCCTTTATTGGCCTGAAAAAGGGATCGAAGTAATCCTGAAAGCTTGCTTCTTTAAAAGAGAACTATGGGGTAAGTGTTTTCCCCCCATAGTTCTCTTTAGGGTCACAGGAGGACATATACTAACCTCCTCCAGTGACTCAAAGCTCATTATATAGCGAGCTATTGCCCACGATATACTGTGAGTGCCGCAGCCGGGACGGATCCCAACAATACTGTCGAGATCCACCCGGCTGCGTGAGTGACAGCTGGCTCTGCCTATATAGAGGCAGAGCCAGCTGTGCCAGCTCCCTCCGTTCCTCCAGTCAGCGCTAGAGGATCGGAGGTGGGAATCCCTGCAGGGAGAGGTGACTGACAGTCACCTCTCCCTGCAGGAAGACGATTGGGAAGTGAGCAGATCGGTGCATGTTTCTGCTCACTTCCCGATCTACAGAGCCGACCTGTGACAGTCTCATTGTCACAGGCCGGCTCTAACTATGAGGTGAGTGGAAATCACTCACCTCATAGATCTCTTTTTATCTCTGAAGTTAGCCAATAAAGGGCTAACTTCAGAGATTAATCTCTGAAGAAAGCCAGTAAACATCACTTAAACTCCAAACTTTCTTCACTTATCAATAGCTAGCACAGTACAATACTTTATTATTGTTTTTTTATGTAATCTATCTTTTGTGTACATTTCTTTGTCCACTAGGTGACAAATATAAAGAAGACTTTGAAAGCCACAGCTTCCTCAACTGCTCAGGACACTGACCAGCACCTTGCGGAACGGGAAGGACCACCCCTTGCCGAACAACGGCAGCCCACCAAAAAGATGTCGAAGGTTAAAGGTCTAGTCTCCAGTCGCCACTAGTGAAGCTAAGAACAGGGAGGAGGCTCCAGGGGTACACATCAGTTCCTGGATTGTTTACAGACTTAACCACACACCACCATTGTGTCAGCCTCTTTTACCCAAAACCCCTCGGAGACCCTGCCTGCTAGGAGGGACAATAAACCCATTAGCGCTAACAATGCTGTGACCCAGCTCAGTTTGCGAATTGTCCTGGCAGATCAGGACATGTTGCCTAAATCTTTGTGGATCCTTCTCGCTGCTGGAGAGGTTTGTTGTGTTAAGTCCCTGCAAGGCACAGCAGGCTTCTCTGTCAGAGAGAGGATTACAGAAATGGCTGCTTATTGCTGCGTGGTTACAAAATCCCAGGTGACTTTGGTCCTGTCAGCTCTCTCTGGAGATTTAACATGTGCAGTAGGGACAGGTCTGTATAGTAGGTTTTACTATTTTCTTAAACGTACCCTATTTTTTTCAGGAAATTGTATTTTTTTCCCTCCTATGTCAGGCAACCAACTATTGACTTCTACAAGAGATATTCTAGTAATCGAGAGTCTCTGGGTAAGGGGAGATAGAAACTCCAGCTATAAAAGCACTTTTGTTCTTGTACACCTAAACAACGTAAGAGGTTGTAAGTCAATATTGGACATCCTGCTTAGTCTCCAAAGTGAGCAGAAGGGAATAACATGATGTAAATACATAAAGCATATACATACGTGCTGCTTCCATCAGCAAAGCCTTAGAATTGTCCAGAGGAAGCATGCATCAATGCTAGGGTATAGGAACATACTCTCTGGGCTCTCTCCCAGCTAATCCATTTTCTTTGAACCTTAAGTGTTCTTTGGGGATTTCACAGATAAGGTTCACCTTTGATAAGACACCTCTCTGCAGTGTCATACATCTGTTTCTGATTCGGGCAGCGTGGATCCATTATCTTGATATACACTGTTTCCCTCTCTGTGCATCTAAATCTCCAAATAATTATTAAAAAAAATACAAATCTGGGTATTGTTTTATTTCTTTGTGTAAATAGTAAACAACTAGTTTTCATACTCTGGGATGCAATGGCAGTGATGTGATAATTTGTCACCATCCATTGTAGCTGAATAAACGGCATGTTGGAGTAGTTGATATTACTTCCATGATTTAGATATTTATATATTAAAATTCATTGGTAAAATGTGGTTTTAAACCTTACAATTCGAGGAGAACACGGGGCAGAAATAAAAAGAGTACTTAACCTAATTATAAGTTAAGTTACACTCAAGATAAAGCAGTGAAGTCAGCTCGGAGCAAAAAAACAAACAAACAATTGTTACTTTTTTTTAATTGTTTTTGTTTTAATTCTTTCCCAACCCAAGCAGAAAACTCCTATTGGAGGTAGGAGCATGCAGCTAAAGACCACTGCACATTGGATTCAGCAGGAAGCATGAGCTCTGTGTGGCATGGGCTCACATTTTTCGGGTGTCTGTGTATGTAGAAGTTGTAAAGGGAGGCAGGCTCCACCGGTAGCGGTGAACCATGGATAAGACAGGGCCACACAGGAACAGTCAACAAAAAGGTTTAATGTATGGGGGCTTTTTACAGCAGATCCATAGCATAGAGCAAACAAAACATCTGGTCCTCTGAACCACTTATTAAATGCATGTCAGTTCTTAACTAACACGGCCCCTCCTAATGGGTCCCACAAAACAAACAGGCAGCTCTTGTACTTTTTTTTAGTGTTCTGTCAGCAGTCAGCCTTGTCACCAAGCAGCACGCTCTCGCAGCAGAGATTGAAAGAGAGAGGACCCTCAGCACCAGTCAGCTCGCATATAAAACGGCCTGTGCTCATCGGAGACGAATACCAAGGTATGGCTACCAGATAAGATGTGGACCTAAGACTGGAAGATTTATCCCACCCAAAGCTCTAAAAAGCCTCCAGGACCCAGACATGAACTTATCAAGAACAGAGAAACACATACACTGGCCGCAATCCTGCCAGTGCCTCACCGTATATACATTTTTTTCAATATTGTCTTTTGCTTTGCTTATTCAAATGTATTTTATGGCCACAACATTTGTTTCTTTTCAATTTAGAGCATTTCATTTCTCAATGATGCAATCTTTTCATCATAGTGCTCATAACATATCACAATCGTATTCAGTGACTGGATAGCATAAGGAGACGGCAGTGAACAATGATGAGTGCAGTCTGGGCTCAAAATTTGAAGTCCTGAGCTACTAGCCAGGCCTTAAAAGTTACTCGCCACCAGTTGCCCCACCTAACCCCTACCCTGCCCTGGCCTCAACTCCGCCAGGTCAGCGGTGTGATGCACAGTACAAAAGTCAGTGGTGTAATGCCGAATACACAGGCCAGCTGTGCAACGCACAGTGCAGAGGTCAGTGTGATGCACAGTGTAAGGAAGAAAGAAAAAGGACTTACAGTGCACTTAGCTGATGGTATTCAGGTGCCTCTTCTTGCTCCTGGCGGGGGGGGGGGGGGGTGGCCGGG
>NW_017306916.1:777492-785157 GCF_000935625.1 Nanorana parkeri
GTCTGCTCCTGCTGTGGGGGGGGGGGGGGGGGGGGGGGGGGTACAGAGATCCTCTATGTATCCTCTTTTCCCCCTGCATAACTTTCTGTCTGCGTGTCTCACTGTCCCTACAGTCATCCTCCCACCCTATGGCAGCTGAGCTGGGCGGAGGAAGCTGCAGAAGACAGCGGAGCTGAATGTCATCGATGGGGTGCGCCGCCGGCGGGACCAGGCATGGGACACTACCACCGCGGCGATCATTTGCGTCTGTTCTCTCTTCTTCTCGGCTGCTCTGTAGCTGCAGCGGTCGAGGAGAGAACAGAAGCGAGCAATCGCCGCGGCGGTAGTGTCGCATCCCTGGTCACACCCCCTCGATGACATTCCACTCGCCCCTATGCAATTTTCACTCGCCAATTGCGCGGGGGCGAGTGAAAATTTTGAGGCCTGAGTGCAGTAACCCATAGCCACCAGAAACCTCTCTAAGTTCTAGCAAACTAAAAATCAATTGGTTGTTATAAAGTGAACTAAACCAAACTGACCTCCAGAAGATGTTATAGGGCGTGTGCTGACTGGTCTGCTGGATCCCATGTTAATGTTACTATAGAAAAAGGAAGGACTGTACCAAATCCTATATGAGTTTAAACAAAGTAAAAAATGTTCTTCTAAAGTTGGGTAGAGATTTTTGTTTTGTTTAGCACAAGGCTGAATGAATAAACCAAACTGATAGATTATCCGACAGATTCCTCCATTCACCCTAATAGCATGGCTGAACGAATCTCCTGTTGTGTACAATGTGTTCTGACAATGGAGCCCACCGCTATCAGAATACCTGAACAGTGCTTGCCGCTGATTGGCCACGAGTACTGTTGTGCCAACAATTGTCTAGCATGTCCCTTCAAAAGTTGATCTAATTGAGCTAATGTTCGACTTTTGTCAAGGAGATGGGGCCACCCACACATCACAATTTGTCAGATTCCTGCTGCATTAATGTGAGATTCCATAAGCGTGTACCCAGCCTTAGTGTTACAGGCGCCGAATGCTTAATAGATCTAGATTACAGTCACACAATTCAATTGTACAATCCCTAAGAGAGAATTGTACATACATCTGCACAGTGACCTCCCATAGAGGCTGGTTCAACAAGCAGTATGGCCTTCCTAACCTGAATCTTCCACAAATGTATCCATTGCTTTATATGCTCCAAGATGGAGGCTCTCATAGGTTAGAGTTTGGACCACACTTCAGAGGAGGCTTGACAAGGCAGTGCGACCTCCACATATTCTGCAAAAGTTGTGCAAGTAAAACTTCAGTTTTGAACACTTTGCTAGACTGTAAATTGTTGTTTTTTTGCAGGCTGGCTGCTAAGCGTGCTGGGAAGTCTTTCTGTTTGTACTGTGCAGAGCCCTTCCATGTGCACCTTACTTTAAGCGCTAGTTATGGATTTGTTTTGCTTTACAAATGTGCCCTTTGCTTTGCTTGCTTCGGCACTCTGAAGAAAAGCCCCATTTAAATTCTCAAATGGGGGAAAAAGGAAATCTAGAAGGAAGAGAGCCTGGTCACATGACCTGTCTCTCCTAATCAAAGAGTGCGGCGGCGTTATGCAGATAATGCTCCGCGGAATGCCAGAGGCTCCTCTCCCTGCATTTTATGAATAAGGTATAAAATGTACAGAGCTACACTGGTGCCTTTTGGAGAGTGGATAGTGATATCTCCTCTCTTTAATTCTGCTCCATGTAATTAAATGTTTTTCTTTAGAAATTATGGATTCAACTTTTATGAATGTTTGAATATGCTGGCCATATACATAATACTTTTCTGGCCTTGTCATCCAGTTTGAAACCGCTTGCAATCACACAAAAAAACCAAAAGCTAAATCAACCTGTCTAGTGCCAAAACTGTAAAAAAAAAAAGTTTCAGGACTATGGAATGCTCTGGCCCAGCTGTTTTACAGGTTACTGTAACATTGGCCTTTATTAGCTGTCACATTCGCCAGTGATTCATTTATATTCTTATTAATAGGACCGAAGTTGCGGCCTGTAAATGTCCCTAATGATGTCAGGAGCATTTCGGTTGTGGAAGATAACACTCACACATATTAAGTAGTAGGGATGCACCGATACCAAGTACCGTACTCGATACAAGTACCGATACTTTTCCAGCTCCAAGACCAGACTAGAGAAAAATTCAAAAGTTAGGCGGCAGCTGTCATTTGTAAGGGGCACGCAAAGCTCCTGGGATTTGTACATCTCTGTTTTATTGTATGATTTTGTTTTTATAAATATAAATAAATTGATGCACAGATACCAGCTTTGCGAGTACTGGTACTTGCCGAGTACTTACAAGTACTGATACATTTTTGTTTATTGTCATGTGACAGTTTTTCTAAAACAATACAGACTAATGATTTCAGGACAATGGTGGAGCGCCAGAGCCAGGTCCCAGCTGCAACCGCTGCAACCCTGGTAGTTCTCATGAAAATGCCAAGTATCTGCACTGGTACTCGAAAAGTATCTGTGCATCCCTATTAAGTAGTAATAAAATCTGATCACCTTAATGTTACTGATAATCTTACATTGCAAAATGTTCTGGGTAGCAGGTAGGTGTATAAACTATTTATAAAGAATAGATTGTCACCCTCTGTGTCAGCTGTGAACAAACCAAGCTGTCCATCCAATGGGGAAAACTGGCAGTATGTGACAAAACTGGTTTGTGTAAAGCTGGCCATACACTCTGGGATTATCCTAAAGGTGGCCATACACTCTACAACCATCGCAAGACTTTAGTCTTGCGATGGTTGTAAAGGGATTAAAAAAACGTACGATCTGCCTATCTTGGACAGGCAGATCGCACTCTCGATCATCGCAAGCCCGCCCTCCTGAGGGGCGGGCTTCCGATGACCGCAATGCTGAACGGGCAGTGTGCGCGTGCGCACACCGGCCCGTTCAGCATTTATCTTCCGAGCACCGTTCTAACCAGCCGAGAATCGTACGATTCCCGTCTGGTTTTCGAACATGCTGGTTCGACAGAAGACGTGCGACCGTACAGTAGAAACGGTCGCACGTCTCCGTTCACACTGCTCGATTATCGTACGAAAAACCCGATCGCATACGATTATCGTACGATAATCGTGCAGTGTATGGGCACCTTTAGATTTTTTTTCATGCCGTCATCGAACCCTCGTTCAATTTCCGCTCGAGTACCCTGTCATTTCAATTATTGTTCGTTAGCAATACTAACTCACAGAATTTAGTTGATTGACAGAACGGAATTTTCATTTGCACATGTACAGTGGGTTTTTTTCCCCCCTACGAAAATGCCACTGATCCATCAATTTTTGTATGGTGCGTAAAAAAGTTTTTCAGCCTGACCTATCGAGGAAATTCGGCCAGGAGTACAGTAAAAACGATAATCGATAGGTGTGTGGGCACCTTAAGAGTATCTTAAAACACTGACTATTCAGCCAAGGACTGCACCTTAGGACTTTCACTACTGGGATAAAGTATATCTCACGGTCATACCAGCTCCTTTAATTGCATGACAGCAGGCAAGCATTACGTAATGCGACTGTCTGACTGCCCTCCAACACCTGGAAACTCCATCCATTTCAGCCAGTTCTGTGCAGAACATTAGCAGAAGCTGTGAAGGCTTTTTGCAGGTCATGTGACCCACACAGAAAATCCTGGAAAGAATTCTGCTCATCGCAGAAAAGCAGTGCTGAAAATGCATTGCAAACGTTATAAATGAATATCGTTCTTTTAAAATATATATATGTATACATATACATACACACACAGTATAGGAGTACTGTTGACAAAGAATTTTCACACATCAGATAAGTAAGCAAATGGTTTATAGGTTTCAACCTTTCAATAGCAAGCAGTACAATGTATTTATTGCTTGTTCACACTATTGTGGCACGTTAATTGCATGGTTCAGTGCGATTCACACAGGCTGCTGTGCAATGCACCTACCTTGCGTTAACATCGCAAGAGTAATTGACCGAGCTGCAAAATAGTGCATGCACTACTTTTTCCAATTGCTTCGCAATGCATGCTATTGTGGCACTGTACATCGCGGCGAGGTCGAATGCATTGCAAGCTGGAGGTGAGTTTGGGGTGCCATAGAGGGACACCCTCTATGGCTACAATCAGACAACGCCGTGGTGTATGTAAACCATCAGGGAGGGCCAAGTGTTCCACATCCTAAACTGGGCATGGAGTCACATGCTGGCTCGGTCTGCAGTATTCATACCAGGAGTAGAAAACTGGCAGCAGATTGTCTCAGCTGAAAAACTCTGGATTAGGGAAAATGGGCATCCAGAAGTGTTCCAGCAAATCTGTCAACGTTGTGGGAACCAAAATGTTGACAAAACCGCACTTTCATTTAGAGAGTTACGCACGACATCGACTTTAGGACTGTAAGACCACTGCTGCCAGTGTGGGACCTGAATCTAGTATTGACAGTTTTTCGAAAAATGCAGCGAGAACATCAGAGCGATCTCACTGCTGACATTATCTCAAAAGGTTTTCTAGTGGCCATCATTTTGGCACAAAGGGTATCTGAACTGGCAGCATTGCCCTGCAAGCAGACATATCTGGTGCTATATAAGGATAAAGCTGCCTGTGTTCAAGTCTCTCTTTTTGCTGAAGTGGTATCGGCTTCCCACCTGAACGAGGACATTGTGCTTTCTTCGCTGTGGCCCTACACTCCATGGATGTAGTCAGAATGATTATCAGACGCCCTGTATGTAGTTGCAGAGCATAAACGTAAGGGCCCTGCAGCACTAACTGCTATGATTTCATGCTGGATCTGGCAAACAATTGTGCAAGGGCATGCCATCAAGCACCGAAAACCAGCGTTTCAGCTTAAAAACATTTGACAGAGCAGTAAGTGCATCTTGAGTTTTCTGCCATTAGGGTCAATTTCACAGGGTTGTAATGTGCCCACATGGTTGTCCATTCATGCAGACACCAAATTTTACAAGGCAACAGTTTGTTTAGCCTGTATAATTTTTCTTTAAGATGATTATTCTGGTTCCCTATTCTATTGTCTTGCACAGCGTGGTACTGCTTTGAGATGCTTCAGTGCATGATTAACTAAAGAGGAACCGTATCCTCAGATGAATGAAAGAGAAAATAGGATTTTTTGTTCTCCCCCTAAAAATGTTTCCGTTCATTGGACGACACAGCATCTGCCCTTTATGCTTGCTTTGAAATTCCTATGCTCCTCGGTTCCTTCTACTGATGTGAATGCAGCAAAATGCTGAAAGTGCCATCTTTCGGCCGCAATTGCGGTGCATGCCTGGTTTCTCTAGTTCCCGCTGTGCGCTGCTCTGTATCCCCTCTACCACGGCACAGCGTCCAGTGGGGAGGAGAGAAACTGTCACAGGAGGCAGAGTGGTGCAGGGGAGGAGAGCGATGTGAGCAGCCGGTGTTCTGGCAAACACCAACTCCTCGAGATCTCCAACGACGTCACTTCCGGTCTACTTAGAGGTTTAGGTGAGTAGGCTCTACTGCGCTTGCGCCACTTACGGTATCTCCCTATACACCAACCACACAGCAATAAAGTATTATATTTAACTAGCGTCAGATTAATCCAGCACGTTATTAATCTGAGTTTCCCCACTCAATATGGCTGACGCTTGCCTGACTTTGGTGGCCATATTGAGTAGGGCAACTCGGATTAATAACATGCTGGATTAGTCTGACCCTAGTTGATTATAATACTTTATTGCTGTGTGGTATGTGTATAAGGAGATGTCGCAGGTGGCGCATGCGCAGTAGAGCCTACTCACCCACACCTCTTACTGGCAAGTAAACCGGAAGTGACATAGTTGGAGATCTGTCGAAAAACTCCAACTGCTCGAGAACACCGGCATGTTACAAGAGGCCGGGCTCTCCTCCCAGACCACCCCGCTCAGCCTCCTGTGACAGATCAGGAGCATTGCAGACTTTTCACATCATTAGAGACTGCAGACTGGTGTTTTCAATCACACTGGATCTGTTTGATAGACTTACAATGGCACAAGAGGATCAGCAAGGCTCAGTCATTTTACAGCTCTGTTATAGTGTGAAGCCATAAACTTTTTTTTTGTATTGGATATAGTGTAGAACTGTTCAGTAATGCACTCTCCATTACCCAGCACCATCACTAACACATGTGTGCCCTTCCCTTCCAAGAGTTAAATCACCTCTACGGCCGATATAGGCTGGGAAGGGAGAGTCCAGCCTATAGTGGGGCCAGAGAGGGCATTCATGTAATGGCTGCTGCTATGCGTCCATGCCGGTCCTGGCCACCAGGCATAGCGAGCCGCACTGAGCCAGGCTGGTCTGATTGTGTTCAGTTCGACCTGGCCTGGCCCACCGTGAAAGTGCCTGGTATGCCCTATGGCCAGTGCAGCCCTGTATATACTGTATATATTAGGGATGCACCAATACCATTTTTTTTTCCAGACCAAGGACTGATACTTGTCCACGTACACACAGATACCATTTACTGATCCCTTTTTCTTCATTGTCATGTGACAGTTTTTCTAAAACAATACAGACTAATGATTTCAGGACAGGGGTGGAGCACCAGGGCACAGTCGCAGCTGCAACCGCTGTGACCCTGGTAGTTCTCGTGAAAATGCCAAGTATCGGCACTGGTATCTGATTTGGTATCTGAGCATCCCTACTTAGAACCATTTGCTCACATATTAAAACACTTACTGAAACTGCAACTTATATTACACTGATTCTGAGAAACAGATGAAATCAATCAGTGAGCAGAAATGCATTCCAGAAAACCCAGTAGCCATGCTAAAATTCCAAAGTTTACTTAATTTACCTAAATCTGAGTTCTGTGCAATTCACTGCAGCCTGAATCCACAGATTTTCTCACATGGTCCCCAGGGTATAATTTCTGAAGCCTGAACTGTATGACCCTCTTTCTTCTTTATTACCAATCTTCCACTGCAGGATTTATTCTGATTGCTGGCTGTGAGAAACTTCCTCACTCTAAAGGTGGCCATACACTGTACAACCATCGCAAGACCTTAGTCTTGCGAGGGTTGTAAAGTACTTAAAAAAACGTACGATCTGCCCATCTTGGACAGGCAGATCGTACTCTCGATCATCGCAAGCCCGCCCCCCTGAGGGGCGGGCTTACGATGACTGTAATGAGGGGCGGGCTTACGATGACTGCAAACGGGCAGTGTGCGCGTGCGCACACCGGCCCGTTCGGCAGTTGTCGAACCAGCAGGCCACTAACTCGACGAGAATCGTACGATTCCCGGCGGGTTTTCTAGCATGCTGGTTCGACGGAAGACGTGCCACCGTACAGTAGAAACGTTTGCAGGCCTTCCATACACGGCACGATTCTCGTACGATCGCGGGATTTCAGGCGATTCTCGTACGAGAATCGTGCAGTGTATGGGCACCTTTAGAGTACATGACTGATGCAGAGATTGGATAAACTGAATGCAAATACAAAAGTTAAATTAACAGAAGCCGCAAGCATACATAGTTATGAAGCACTCTGGACTGGAGTGTGACAGTGAAAAACTATAGAAAGCAGTATGTCAAGTCAGATTTAAAGTGACACTAATCTCAGGAGTTAAAGGGTTTCTAAAGCCTCAGTTTTTTTTGCATATATCTACCGCTAGCAAGCAGTAGATCTATGCAAAAAGTAAAAAAAAAAAAAAAA
>NW_017306916.1:785788-807091 GCF_000935625.1 Nanorana parkeri
GGGGGGGGGGGGGGGGGGGGTACAGAGATCCTCCATGTATCCTCTTTTCCCCCTGCATAACTTTCTGTCTGCGTGTCTCACTGTCCCTACAGTCATCCTCCCACCCTATGGCAGCTGAGCTGGGCGGAGGAAGCTGCAGAAGACAGCGGAGCTGAATGTCATCGATGGGGTGCGCCGCCGGCGGGACCAGGCATGGGACACTACCACCGCGGCGATCATTTGCGTCTGTTCTCTCTTCTTCTCGGCTGCTCTGTAGCTGCAGCGGTCGAGGAGAGAACAGAAGCGAGCAATCGCCGCGGCGGTAGTGTCGCATCCCTGGTCACACCCCCTCGATGACATTCCACTCGCCCCTATGCAATTTTCACTCGCCAATTGCGCGGGGGCGAGTGAAAATTTTGAGGCCTGAGTGCAGTAACCCATAGCCACCAGAAACCTCTCTAAGTTCTAGCAAACTAAAAATCAATTGGTTGTTATAAAGTGAACTAAACCAAACTGACCTCCAGAAGATGTTATAGGGCGTGTGCTGACTGGTCTGCTGGATCCCATGTTAATGTTACTATAGAAAAAGGAAGGACTGTACCAAATCCTATATGAGTTTAAACAAAGTAAAAAATGTTCTTCTAAAGTTGGGTAGAGATTTTTGTTTTGTTTAGCACAAGGCTGAATGAATAAACCAAACTGATAGATTATCCGACAGATTCCTCCATTCACCCTAATAGCATGGCTGAACGAATCTCCTGTTGTGTACAATGTGTTCTGACAATGGAGCCCACCGCTATCAGAATACCTGAACAGTGCTTGCCGCTGATTGGCCACGAGTACTGTTGTGCCAACAATTGTCTAGCATGTCCCTTCAAAAGTTGATCTAATTGAGCTAATGTTCGACTTTTGTCAAGGAGATGGGGCCACCCACACATCACAATTTGTCAGATTCCTGCTGCATTAATGTGAGATTCCATAAGCGTGTACCCAGCCTTAGTGTTACAGGCGCCGAATGCTTAATAGATCTAGATTACAGTCACACAATTCAATTGTACAATCCCTAAGAGAGAATTGTACATACATCTGCACAGTGACCTCCCATAGAGGCTGGTTCAACAAGCAGTATGGCCTTCCTAACCTGAATCTTCCACAAATGTATCCATTGCTTTATATGCTCCAAGATGGAGGCTCTCATAGGTTAGAGTTTGGACCACACTTCAGAGGAGGCTTGACAAGGCAGTGCGACCTCCACATATTCTGCAAAAGTTGTGCAAGTAAAACTTCAGTTTTGAACACTTTGCTAGACTGTAAATTGTTGTTTTTTTGCAGGCTGGCTGCTAAGCGTGCTGGGAAGTCTTTCTGTTTGTACTGTGCAGAGCCCTTCCATGTGCACCTTACTTTAAGCGCTAGTTATGGATTTGTTTTGCTTTACAAATGTGCCCTTTGCTTTGCTTGCTTCGGCACTCTGAAGAAAAGCCCCATTTAAATTCTCAAATGGGGGAAAAAGGAAATCTAGAAGGAAGAGAGCCTGGTCACATGACCTGTCTCTCCTAATCAAAGAGTGCGGCGGCGTTATGCAGATAATGCTCCGCGGAATGCCAGAGGCTCCTCTCCCTGCATTTTATGAATAAGGTATAAAATGTACAGAGCTACACTGGTGCCTTTTGGAGAGTGGATAGTGATATCTCCTCTCTTTAATTCTGCTCCATGTAATTAAATGTTTTTCTTTAGAAATTATGGATTCAACTTTTATGAATGTTTGAATATGCTGGCCATATACATAATACTTTTCTGGCCTTGTCATCCAGTTTGAAACCGCTTGCAATCACACAAAAAAACCAAAAGCTAAATCAACCTGTCTAGTGCCAAAACTGTAAAAAAAAAAAGTTTCAGGACTATGGAATGCTCTGGCCCAGCTGTTTTACAGGTTACTGTAACATTGGCCTTTATTAGCTGTCACATTCGCCAGTGATTCATTTATATTCTTATTAATAGGACCGAAGTTGCGGCCTGTAAATGTCCCTAATGATGTCAGGAGCATTTCGGTTGTGGAAGATAACACTCACACATATTAAGTAGTAGGGATGCACCGATACCAAGTACCGTACTCGATACAAGTACCGATACTTTTCCAGCTCCAAGACCAGACTAGAGAAAAATTCAAAAGTTAGGCGGCAGCTGTCATTTGTAAGGGGCACGCAAAGCTCCTGGGATTTGTACATCTCTGTTTTATTGTATGATTTTGTTTTTATAAATATAAATAAATTGATGCACAGATACCAGCTTTGCGAGTACTGGTACTTGCCGAGTACTTACAAGTACTGATACATTTTTGTTTATTGTCATGTGACAGTTTTTCTAAAACAATACAGACTAATGATTTCAGGACAATGGTGGAGCGCCAGAGCCAGGTCCCAGCTGCAACCGCTGCAACCCTGGTAGTTCTCATGAAAATGCCAAGTATCTGCACTGGTACTCGAAAAGTATCTGTGCATCCCTATTAAGTAGTAATAAAATCTGATCACCTTAATGTTACTGATAATCTTACATTGCAAAATGTTCTGGGTAGCAGGTAGGTGTATAAACTATTTATAAAGAATAGATTGTCACCCTCTGTGTCAGCTGTGAACAAACCAAGCTGTCCATCCAATGGGGAAAACTGGCAGTATGTGACAAAACTGGTTTGTGTAAAGCTGGCCATACACTCTGGGATAATCCTAAAGGTGGCCATACACTCTACAACCATCGCAAGACTTTAGTCTTGCGATGGTTGTAAAGGGATTAAAAAAACGTACGATCTGCCTATCTTGGACAGGCAGATCGCACTCTCGATCATCGCAAGCCCGCCCTCCTGAGGGGCGGGCTTCCGATGACCGCAATGCTGAACGGGCAGTGTGCGCGTGCGCACACCGGCCCGTTCAGCATTTATCTTCCGAGCACCGTTCTAACCAGCCGAGAATCGTACGATTCCCGTCTGGTTTTCGAACATGCTGGTTCGACAGAAGACGTGCGACCGTACAGTAGAAACGGTCGCACGTCTCCGTTCACACTGCTCGATTATCGTACGAAAAACCCGATCGCATACGATTATCGTACGATAATCGTGCAGTGTATGGGCACCTTTAGATTTTTTTTCATGCCGTCATCGAACCCTCGTTCAATTTCCGCTCGAGTACCCTGTCATTTCAATTATTGTTCGTTAGCAATACTAACTCACAGAATTTAGTTGATTGACAGAACGGAATTTTCATTTGCACATGTACAGTGGGTTTTTTTCCCCCCTACGAAAATGCCACTGATCCATCAATTTTTGTATGGTGCGTAAAAAAGTTTTTCAGCCTGACCTATCGAGGAAATTCGGCCAGGAGTACAGTAAAAACGATAATCGATAGGTGTGTGGGCACCTTAAGAGTATCTTAAAACACTGACTATTCAGCCAAGGACTGCACCTTAGGACTTTCACTACTGGGATAAAGTATATCTCACGGTCATACCAGCTCCTTTAATTGCATGACAGCAGGCAAGCATTACGTAATGCGACTGTCTGACTGCCCTCCAACACCTGGAAACTCCATCCATTTCAGCCAGTTCTGTGCAGAACATTAGCAGAAGCTGTGAAGGCTTTTTGCAGGTCATGTGACCCACACAGAAAATCCTGGAAAGAATTCTGCTCATCGCAGAAAAGCAGTGCTGAAAATGCATTGCAAACGTTATAAATGAATATCGTTCTTTTAAAATATATATATGTATACATATACATACACACACAGTATAGGAGTACTGTTGACAAAGAATTTTCACACATCAGATAAGTAAGCAAATGGTTTATAGGTTTCAACCTTTCAATAGCAAGCAGTACAATGTATTTATTGCTTGTTCACACTATTGTGGCACGTTAATTGCATGGTTCAGTGCGATTCACACAGGCTGCTGTGCAATGCACCTACCTTGCGTTAACATCGCAAGAGTAATTGACCGAGCTGCAAAATAGTGCATGCACTACTTTTTCCAATTGCTTCGCAATGCATGCTATTGTGGCACTGTACATCGCGGCGAGGTCGAATGCATTGCAAGCTGGAGGTGAGTTTGGGGTGCCATAGAGGGACACCCTCTATGGCTACAATCAGACAACGCCGTGGTGTATGTAAACCATCAGGGAGGGCCAAGTGTTCCACATCCTAAACTGGGCATGGAGTCACATGCTGGCTCGGTCTGCAGTATTCATACCAGGAGTAGAAAACTGGCAGCAGATTGTCTCAGCTGAAAAACTCTGGATTAGGGAAAATGGGCATCCAGAAGTGTTCCAGCAAATCTGTCAACGTTGTGGGAACCAAAATGTTGACAAAACCGCACTTTCATTTAGAGAGTTACGCACGACATCGACTTTAGGACTGTAAGACCACTGCTGCCAGTGTGGGACCTGAATCTAGTATTGACAGTTTTTCGAAAAATGCAGCGAGAACATCAGAGCGATCTCACTGCTGACATTATCTCAAAAGGTTTTCTAGTGGCCATCATTTTGGCACAAAGGGTATCTGAACTGGCAGCATTGCCCTGCAAGCAGACATATCTGGTGCTATATAAGGATAAAGCTGCCTGTGTTCAAGTCTCTCTTTTTGCTGAAGTGGTATCGGCTTCCCACCTGAACGAGGACATTGTGCTTTCTTCGCTGTGGCCCTACACTCCATGGATGTAGTCAGAATGATTATCAGACGCCCTGTATGTAGTTGCAGAGCATAAACGTAAGGGCCCTGCAGCACTAACTGCTATGATTTCATGCTGGATCTGGCAAACAATTGTGCAAGGGCATGCCATCAAGCACCGAAAACCAGCGTTTCAGCTTAAAAACATTTGACAGAGCAGTAAGTGCATCTTGAGTTTTCTGCCATTAGGGTCAATTTCACAGGGTTGTAATGTGCCCACATGGTTGTCCATTCATGCAGACACCAAATTTTACAAGGCAACAGTTTGTTTAGCCTGTATAATTTTTCTTTAAGATGATTATTCTGGTTCCCTATTCTATTGTCTTGCACAGCGTGGTACTGCTTTGAGATGCTTCAGTGCATGATTAACTAAAGAGGAACCGTATCCTCAGATGAATGAAAGAGAAAATAGGATTTTTTGTTCTCCCCCTAAAAATGTTTCCGTTCATTGGACGACACAGCATCTGCCCTTTATGCTTGCTTTGAAATTCCTATGCTCCTCGGTTCCTTCTACTGATGTGAATGCAGCAAAATGCTGAAAGTGCCATCTTTCGGCCGCAATTGCGGTGCATGCCTGGTTTCTCTAGTTCCCGCTGTGCGCTGCTCTGTATCCCCTCTACCACGGCACAGCGTCCAGTGGGGAGGAGAGAAACTGTCACAGGAGGCAGAGTGGTGCAGGGGAGGAGAGCGATGTGAGCAGCCGGTGTTCTGGCAAACACCAACTCCTCGAGATCTCCAACGACGTCACTTCCGGTCTACTTAGAGGTTTAGGTGAGTAGGCTCTACTGCGCTTGCGCCACTTACGGTATCTCCCTATACACCAACCACACAGCAATAAAGTATTATATTTAACTAGCGTCAGATTAATCCAGCACGTTATTAATCTGAGTTTCCCCACTCAATATGGCTGACGCTTGCCTGACTTTGGTGGCCATATTGAGTAGGGCAACTCGGATTAATAACATGCTGGATTAGTCTGACCCTAGTTGATTATAATACTTTATTGCTGTGTGGTATGTGTATAAGGAGATGTCGCAGGTGGCGCATGCGCAGTAGAGCCTACTCACCCACACCTCTTACTGGCAAGTAAACCGGAAGTGACATAGTTGGAGATCTGTCGAAAAACTCCAACTGCTCGAGAACACCGGCATGTTACAAGAGGCCGGGCTCTCCTCCCAGACCACCCCGCTCAGCCTCCTGTGACAGATCAGGAGCATTGCAGACTTTTCACATCATTAGAGACTGCAGACTGGTGTTTTCAATCACACTGGATCTGTTTGATAGACTTACAATGGCACAAGAGGATCAGCAAGGCTCAGTCATTTTACAGCTCTGTTATAGTGTGAAGCCATAAACTTTTTTTTTGTATTGGATATAGTGTAGAACTGTTCAGTAATGCACTCTCCATTACCCAGCACCATCACTAACACATGTGTGCCCTTCCCTTCCAAGAGTTAAATCACCTCTACGGCCGATATAGGCTGGGAAGGGAGAGTCCAGCCTATAGTGGGGCCAGAGAGGGCATTCATGTAATGGCTGCTGCTATGCGTCCATGCCGGTCCTGGCCACCAGGCATAGCGAGCCGCACTGAGCCAGGCTGGTCTGATTGTGTTCAGTTCGACCTGGCCTGGCCCACCGTGAAAGTGCCTGGTATGCCCTATGGCCAGTGCAGCCCTGTATATACTGTATATATTAGGGATGCACCAATACCATTTTTTTTTCCAGACCAAGGACTGATACTTGTCCACGTACACACAGATACCATTTACTGATCCCTTTTTCTTCATTGTCATGTGACAGTTTTTCTAAAACAATACAGACTAATGATTTCAGGACAGGGGTGGAGCACCAGGGCACAGTCGCAGCTGCAACCGCTGTGACCCTGGTAGTTCTCGTGAAAATGCCAAGTATCGGCACTGGTATCTGATTTGGTATCTGAGCATCCCTACTTAGAACCATTTGCTCACATATTAAAACACTTACTGAAACTGCAACTTATATTACACTGATTCTGAGAAACAGATGAAATCAATCAGTGAGCAGAAATGCATTCCAGAAAACCCAGTAGCCATGCTAAAATTCCAAAGTTTACTTAATTTACCTAAATCTGAGTTCTGTGCAATTCACTGCAGCCTGAATCCACAGATTTTCTCACATGGTCCCCAGGGTATAATTTCTGAAGCCTGAACTGTATGACCCTCTTTCTTCTTTATTACCAATCTTCCACTGCAGGATTTATTCTGATTGCTGGCTGTGAGAAACTTCCTCACTCTAAAGGTGGCCATACACTGTACAACCATCGCAAGACCTTAGTCTTGCGAGGGTTGTAAAGTACTTAAAAAAACGTACGATCTGCCCATCTTGGACAGGCAGATCGTACTCTCGATCATCGCAAGCCCGCCCCCCTGAGGGGCGGGCTTACGATGACTGTAATGAGGGGCGGGCTTACGATGACTGCAAACGGGCAGTGTGCGCGTGCGCACACCGGCCCGTTCGGCAGTTGTCGAACCAGCAGGCCACTAACTCGACGAGAATCGTACGATTCCCGGCGGGTTTTCTAGCATGCTGGTTCGACGGAAGACGTGCCACCGTACAGTAGAAACGTTTGCAGGCCTTCCATACACGGCACGATTCTCGTACGATCGCGGGATTTCAGGCGATTCTCGTACGAGAATCGTGCAGTGTATGGGCACCTTTAGAGTACATGACTGATGCAGAGATTGGATAAACTGAATGCAAATACAAAAGTTAAATTAACAGAAGCCGCAAGCATACATAGTTATGAAGCACTCTGGACTGGAGTGTGACAGTGAAAAACTATAGAAAGCAGTATGTCAAGTCAGATTTAAAGTGACACTAATCTCAGGAGTTAAAGGGTTTCTAAAGCCTCAGTTTTTTTTGCATATATCTACCGCTAGCAAGCAGTAGATCTATGCAAAAAGTAAAAAAAAAAAAAAAAAAGCACATATAGGCGATCGGCGGGCTATGGACCCGCTGATCGCCTATATGTGAAACACCCGGTACCGGGTGTTCGCATTGGACGGGTCTTTTCTGCCCGTGCTTGCCCGCCCCGGGGGCGCGCGCGAGCAGAAAAAAAATGCCGTCTGGCGACGGCAACCCGCCAATGCAGCAGTGCCGTCCGTCCGTTTTTCTACTACGGGCGGACGGCAAGAGAAGAGGTTAAGGTAAGGGCTGACATTAACATGGGGGGGAGGGAAACATTGTTTGCCTGTAATGTCACTTTAAACCTTAAAAATGCTTTCAGGAACCTAAACTATTAACATAAATGTATCTTATTTGTGTATCACTCGGCTGTAGATCCTCAAATCATCTCTGAATTGGTGCTGAAACTGTTCTTCCTTCTGGAGGGTGGATACTTTTGCTCCCCATGGTCCCTGTGTGTTGTAAAATAGCCACCGCTCCAAGCTCGCTTCAGTAATGGACTACAACAATCTCGCAGTTAGTTTACTAATATGAGTGATAATAATGAGTGATACACAAATAAGATACATTTTTGTTAATAGTTAAGGTACTTGAATACATTTCTTGAAATGTAACTCCTGAGTTTAGTGTCACTTTAATAGTTAATAGATTACGTAGTTCTCAAAGCTCACCTTACAAAAGACCAATTCTAACTGAAAATATTACCTGAAACTGTAACTCTCTTAAAAGGTCTCTTCATTCAAAGATAGGTTTCTCTTACCTCCAAATGACTGTTTCTCGATAAAAGTACCAAGTGGTCAGAATTGCCAAGAATTTACATTCACTTAATTCAGAAATCACATTCACCTTTAAGATTCACCAACACTTTTCAACCTTCCGGAGACTTTAACTCACATTTGGAGGTTTATTTTATTCATTACTATAAGTTGTTTTCTCTGACAGCTACACTATTTATCAAGCAGCACATGTTACATTGATTAGAGAGCTATTATCTTTAACACTCACCACTCTGAAATAAGCAAAGCCAAAGATTTCCATTATGAGGGCTGCACCACAGACTCATTTGATACCTTCCTTTTATGTTACTGATATGCATCATTACTTAGATGGTTTGTGGGCTGGTCAAAACTTGAAGGACAGTAACCTTATCTCCAAGTTCAGATAGGTTAAGCCTCTAATGACAGCATGAATTGAATGAACATACTCTTCCCTGTTAGGTTAAGAACCTGTTCCATATTCTATTGTTTTCCCTGTTATAAGCCATATGGCATTGTGCTTCTACTTCCAATCTCATGTAACAAATTTGTACCCTTGGCATAGCCATTGAAGTAAAGCATGTTTTGTCAGGGTTTCTCACCCTTCCTTGTCCAGTTGCTTGCAGTATGGCTTGTGTAGTGTTTCTGACACTGTTGTTCCTCTTTGGCGCTCTCTTATGATCAAACCAGTTAACATCATCATTCTGTAACTACTACAAAAACCTCTGGCAAATTCCTCTCTCAGAGTGATGATGCAAACTCCAATTCACTATTTAACCATCAGCTTGTCCACTCAGTCTCCACCCTTCCATTTGTTTTGATCTACCAAGTGCTCTGCAATTGTTCCTATTCTCCGTGTATGACCCTGGCTCTGGCTGACGGATCTCCTGGTTCCTAACTCCGGCTATTGTTTCCATTTATCCCTGACCTGGTTTGGCTGGCTACCCACTTTGGCATCTGATCTTTGGTTTGGCACTGACGACATCCTGGATTTTCTCCATTGTTTTTTGCCATTTATGTTTATTGTAGTTTTCTTTTATTTTTAAAATCTGCTACATTATAAGTTTCTGTTCCCTAACAGGCTTAAACATTGCATGCACATTCACGTTTTTGCCAACAAGGAAGTGTGTACTGGGCTATTAAACTGAATCTACACTTTCAGACCCAGCAGTGCAGAGGCAGTTAACAGCAGGAACGTGCGGTCAGGGGAGGCAGAGCCTCACCTAGAATTATGGAGGAAAAAGCTGTCAGCTTCATGTCTGAAGCTGACAGCCTTTTCTCCATTCAGATCAGCATCTAACAGGTTACACAGCAGGGAAATCCTCCCCGCTGTGTAACCCCGCTGTCATGGACGGAGCGCCTTAGCAGTGAGGAGCAAGTGAGGGACAGGGGGGCTCCTCCCTGTCTCCTCCCTTCCTCCTTTACATTAGCTTGGGGATGGGTTGGGGGCGGATCTTTGCCAGACGGGGGCGTGGCTGGGGAATGCCTCACCCGTAGCAAGAGGTACCGCATGTCACTGTTTAACAGGCATTGAAAACCCCTACCAAATGCTTCCTATTGACATCCATGTGAGCAGTTCCTAAGAGTAATGGGGTTTAAACATATTAATATGGTCATTCGATAATCCAGTTGATACTATGAAAGATCAAAGGATTTTCTTGAGGTTAAATCAAAAAGACAGGTTGGAAACAATTTGTTTGTACCATGTGCAGTGCTGCAAACTATTTGTCAAATGACAATGTTCTTTTTTTCTGAAAACAGTCCTAATTACATATGTTATTACTTATTATATTTTGAATCAAATAGAAAAAAACTACTAATGAGTATCCCCACATGATGCACAACATAAATCTGAGCAGACATGGCAACCATGGATTCGCTATAATTCCTCCACGTGATAGCAATCCATTGAGGTTGGGTTACGGGAGATCCCTCCTCCTCCTCTTCCTACTCCTCCTTTTGGTCCTCTCTCCTCCTTTTGGTCCTCTCTCCTCCTCCTCCTTTTGATCCTCTCTCCTCCTCCTCCTTTTGGTCCTTTCTCCTCCTCCTCTTCCGTTTGGTCCTTTCTCCTCCTCCTCTTCCTTTTGGTCCTCTCTCCTCCTCCTCTTCCTTTTGGTCCTCTCTCCTCCTCCTCCTTTTGGTCCTCTCTCCTCCTCCTCTTCCTTTTGGTCCTCTCTCCTCCTCCTCCTTTAGGTCCTCTCTCCTCCTCCTCCTTTTGGTCCTCTCTTCTTCTCCTCCTTTTGGTCCACTCTCTTCCTCCTCCTTTTGGTCCTCTCTCCTTCTCCTCCTTTTGGTCCTCTCTCCTCTTCTTTTTCTTTTCTTGGCTATTCCTTTTGGTCCTCTCTCCTCCTCCTCCTTTTGGTCCTCTCTCCTCCTCCTCTTCCTTTTGGTCCTCTCTCCTCCTCCTCCTTTAGGTCCTCTCTCCTCCTCCTCCTTTTGGTCCTCTCTTCTTCTCCTCCTTTTGGTCCACTCTCTTCCTCCTCCTTTTGGTCCTCTCTCCTTCTCCTCCTTTTGGTCCTCTCTCCTCTTCTTTTTCTTTTCTTGGCTTCTGCTTTATCTATTTCTTGAACTTCTGTTTTGCAGTCGCTGGGTTTGGGGGGCACTTGCAGTGGAAGGCCCCATATTTTTTTTATTTTGTTCACTAGGTTGTCGGAACGGAATAGCAGCAGAGTTGGAAGTAACACTTGGTACATTGTGTACTGCATGAAAATGTAAGCATGGATACTCCTGGTCATCAGTACTGCAGTTATAAATATGGGCTTTAGTACTTGGCTAAGTGCATGTTTTGCTTGCTGTTCATTCTCTGCAGATGAGACTGAACCTAACATTGGTTTTGCTATTTCTGTCAACGAATGTAATGATACTGTTATTATTACTTGTTTTTTCTTTGTTGGAAACATAATAAAAAATATTGCAAACAGAAAAAACACAACCAAAAGATATGAGGCATATTAGGAAAATCAGGATTACATTAAAAAAATTAAAATTGAAGCAAAATGAATGCTATTACACATTCTAAAAAATGCACTATATACATATTTTCTTTTAAACCTACGGAGAAGCAAGGTGGAGATGAACATCCCAAAATGGAGTAGGGGTGATGTTCTATAGGTGCATTCCATTGCTACAAAGTGATGGTAACCACACTAATTGAGATGATTATGTGTTTTAATATGATGATGGAAATTGGATCTGAGCTACAAATCCATGATGATAGCAATACGGCACATTTTACTGCAAGACACCACAGATATGTGAATGGACACAAACTGCATGGTTTAGGTAGGCCCTCACATTACATAGCTGCTTGTAACTTTTATGTGTATGTATGTTGGTCAGCATTGCTTTCTAAACTTTTTTGTTGCACCAACAATGACTAGACACTTTTCAGTTATAGGATTTCTTCAACTTAGAAGCACATGAAACTCCAGGTGAAGCTGATACATGACTTTAATCACATCTTACACAAGCATTGATACTTTTGTTTACAATCATTTGCAGTTATCTAGAGCGTCAGTTTTTCCTTTGTCCACATACATTGAGTGATAGTCATGATGTTTCCTGTACCTGTTAATGAGTAATGAATAAACAATACATATAATTATTTATGGAAAACATAGGCGTAGTAATATATTGTTCATTATGAACCTATTTGTTACATCTAATGTTAAGCTGGTCATTCTTGATGTAGCTGTAAGATTAGATACTGAACATTGTATGCACAATTGACCATGAACCCTTGTTGGGAAAGACTTGGTCCCTCAACTACAAAGGTATGTGTAGGATGTAGCTATTAAATATTACACAGTTTCCATAACTCCACCAAACATAACATTTATTCTGTTGCATTGGTAGATCTTAAAGCTTAGTGGGGGGAATTTATCAAAAATGGAACAGACATAATCTGGAGCAGTTGGTCCATGGCAACCAATCAGCTTCTCTCTTCTATTTGTTCAGTTAAGCTTTGAAAAAGAAAGATAGATGCTGATTGGTTGCCATGGGCAACTGCTCCAAATTTTGTCTGCTCTAGTTTTGATAAATTCCCCTCAATATGTGTGTTAAAGTGGATCTCTCAGAATAAAATTTGTAGTTAAACTTCATTTGTTAAAATATTAGTGAACCCTAATTAGTCTTTATCAACTCCATCCCTTCTCTTTGGTACCCTTGCTTTGGGTGCAAGAAGGAGTATGTAAGTGAAGTGTCTCTGTCACTGCTGACAGAATAAAGTGTTTACACACAAGGGATGAGTAGTGTATGTCTTCACTAGTTGCGTATGTAAACAGTGCCGGAGGGCCTTCATACAGCATGGACAGGTATAGCAGAGGTGTTCATTTAACTGCTGCCCTCCACTGAACTTGTGGATGCACACATGGCCCTTGGGCCATTTTAAGTTGGACACTACTACATCATTATTATTGTAAAATCTTAATGAATTAAATAACTTTTCTCTAGTCACCTTCCAGGACAGCATTAGAGAGATAGGCTCCTCCCACCGGAAACAGGAAACACATCACCCACACCTAGAATAAAAAAGAGTACCAGCCTAGCACACTTCACTTCAGTTATTTTGTGTTTCCTCCGGCCGAGCAGGACATCGTAACGTTTGCTATTTTTTCTTAGGCCTTCGTGCTAGTGAGCAGGGGCTTCCCCCCGGCATGGAATACAGCAAAGGGTCAGTGGACCTGGGGTACCCATGACGGACCTGGATTTGTGCAGTCTTTTTAATATAAAGTATACTGTAAATTTTAATGTTAAAGTAGAACTATGGCCTCACATTAAAAAATGTGCTGCAGGATCTAATTATAAACGCATTTACACTTCTGGAAAGTCAAACAAATACCTGTTGATCCTGCTAGTAAGGTCCACCTAACACAGCTTCCTGTGATGGTATGGCAACAATGCTGCACTGCTCCTGAATTCAGAGCAGAAATGCCACTCATACCTGCTTGCACTACAAAGGGATTTAAAAATATTGCAGGGTGTGGCTATCAGCATTGTCACTGCTGATTTACTGTAGATGGTCAATTAGTCCTGCTTACTGCTTTCTGGATTGACAGCAATGCCTCTGTTGCTGAAACCCTCCCACTGTGAACTGCAGTGATTGTGCATCACATAGTAACAGGATTTGGGACTTGAACTATCATACAGGCACCTTTAGTTGTGTTTCAAATAGGGATGCTCAGATACCAGTTCAGATACCAGTGCAGATACTTGGCATTTTCATGAGAACTACCAGGGTGGCAGCGGTTGCAGCTGGGACCTGGCTCTGGCGCTCCACCACTGTCCTTGAAAAAATGGTAATGGTGCATCTCTTATATATATTTATAGAAAACAAATCATACATTAAAACAGGGACGCACAAATCCCAGTAGCTCTGTGTGCTCCTTACAAATGACAGCTGCCTCCTAACTTTTGAATTTTTCTCTAGTCTAGTCTTGGAGCTGGAAAAAGTATCTGTACATGTACTTGTACCGAGTACAGTACTCGGTATCTGAACATCCCTAGTTTCATATAATGTTTTGACCATATTCCTCTTAATTTGTTTTTTTTTTTTAGAACTTCTGCAGAACTTTATTCACATTGACCTAAAGCTATCTTAGATTTAACTTAAAATAAATCTGTCACAACACTAGGCAATGCAAGTTAAGCATGATGAAGATGACAAACCGTGTAAACCGATATTACCGTCAGTGAAAAGCGCATGTCAAAATGATCAGTAGGTGCAGAGCTACAGGCTGCTGAAGATAAAGGAAAATCTTGACTTTTTCCTGAAGCTAAGCTCTATTTAGGCATTTGTTTTTCATTGATGTTCAGTTTGTATTGCTCAGGCATGTGGCTAGTTTATTTTAAGGTATATTTAGAAGCAAAACCTATTTTCCAATTTGGATTACATAGGAAATGAATATGGGGAGACAGAGGAACTATATTCACCTCCCCTCCAGTGATGCGACGTTTAAGAGCTCCTTTGCCAGTGCTGACATCTTTTTCCAGGTTCGGTATCGTTGGCCATTGCAAGTCTCCAGACCAGCGGGCTTGCAGAGATCTTGCTAAGACCTGCAGGACTCATGCTGTAGACTTGCAAATTTGCTACAAATTCAAAAAGTGTCAACTAGAACTTGTGCTGCAAGTGTTCTGCAAGTCTACAACTTGCCAGGAATATGTGCAGCAAGTTAACAAAATTACTATTTCACCCTGCCACAAGTTTGTAGCAAGTTATCCTTGCTATCTGGGCAGCGGGAATTCCGCCCCTGGACAGGGAGCCGCAGCAGAGGGATGAAAGAGCCAAATGCGGCTCCGGAGCCGCAGGTTGCTGCCCCCTGGTCTAGACAAGCTTTACCACTTATAGCAACCACTTTACTCAATTGTTCTGAAGAAGACCCCTTACTATGCCTAGGGCAGACAAGGGTACCAGTACCAGGAATTTGAGAGAGCATACAATGGGAGCAAGGGTTGAATAGGTCACTGACTGGGAACAAACAGAAAGTAAAGCAGATGGTCTGGAACAACAAAGGTGTTTAGCAGGAAGCTGGACATCCAGGCAGGCACAGGGCAGAGAATACAGAGGAATACAAACAGAAGAGGTGGATAGACTTTAAGCTAACCACACCAGTGGGTCTCCACTATACAATTGTCTAGGAGTCCACACCAGAATAGTTAATTGTTGAGGAATACAACACAACAAAGGAGACCGAGTGGAGGAAAATACAAGTGCTATGGCTTTGATGGGAACCTAGGTGTCAGCCACAGCCACTGACTGGGAACTAAATGTCTTCCATGTTCCACACCCCACATCTCCAATGGACAGGGGCTCCTAAGTCTTAATAATGGATGTGTTTTAGAAATTTCAATAAACCTGGCTGACTATTTTGTGGAAGAATACTTAAAGTTAATCTCCAAACAGTATACAGTATAGATCAAATGAATATATGCACCTTCCATAGGATTTTAATTTCTGTCCACCCAGAACTACATAGCAGTGCCATACAGCACATCCCTGTCTACAGTTCTAATCCCTTCCCCATGACTGGAAATGGAAAAGAGAGAGAACACATGATTTTCTCATCTCTCTGTCAGTCTGATCTTTCCTCCTATTAGCATGCTCCTTGCATTGCAGCATACATTGGCTTGTTGTGCTGCTTCTCCCTTCCCCCTTCTGAGCTCTGCTGTGCAGAATGTATAGTAAACTGCAATCGATGGATACCATGTCAAATTTAGGTACTTATACTGCTTGCATTTAAAGTAATACATTTAATAATGCCTTAATAAATACAGAGCTGCATGTGTTTTATATAGAGTTCAACTTTAATGTAAAATATTTTTTTAGCTGGATGGATGATGATCAGGTATTACAGTTTGCAAACTCCCAGATGTAGATGTAGTGATGTAGAATTGTGATGTTTTTCTTATTTTGTTTTCAGTTTTGTCCACCTATGTACATATGTGAGTAATTTCAACTAAAGAACACTAGGTGGATGGGCATGCAACATGTCTGCATTTAAACCTGCATTGTACTTGATGAAGCTGAGGGACCAACCATGGCCTGGAGCATCAGAGAGAAAATAGGAGGGCCACATTCAAAAGTATACTTGATCCGTAAAGCAAACGTAGCTTCAGGTAACATATTTTTCATCTTACATGTATGTATGCTAAGCAATGTTTAAAAATCACGCCTGAAGGTTATACAGTACCCCTCCTGACGATGCATTAGTCTTTGTCCCCAAAAGGCTGGTTCCTTCTTTGGTCAGGCCTTATCTAGGACCAATATGTCCTTCTTGGATTAAAATCCTTTCCATAAATGTCTCAATGATTAAATCTTGTGTCATAGAATTTTTGTTGTGGGCTGTGTGTACACATCTCACTTTGAAACTTGAGAAAGAGAGATACCATGGGACCAAGAAGACATGTGGCACACTATACATGCTGTGGCCAAGTTGGGCTAATTTGCACTGAATGCTGGGTGAACATTATTGGGTGAAGCTTAAAGGAGCATGGATAAATAGTCTGGGCCTACATATCTGGAACACTATGCACAGTCTGCAGTATGTAACATACTGCACGGCACTTAGAGTGTAGCAGTCAGGACAATGCAATATCCAACATAATGTACAGAGTAAAGCAGTAAGGAGTATGTATTATATGGCCCCCTTTCATAGTGGTCAGTGGCCAGTCTCAATTGTGGGAAAAAAATGCCTGTAATGCCCTTGTGTCAGTGGTTGGTCCCTGGAAAGAAAAAAATACACTGGGATGAGTGGAAAGAGAAAATGTCTATTGTTGGTGGTCAGTTGGAGGAAAACATAACCATTGACACTGGTCAGTGGTTTAAAAAAATGCCTGGAATTGGTCATTGGTAGTCAGTGTGAAGGCAGGTGTTAGTGTCTGTGGATGGAAGAATGCCCTGATGTCAATGGGGGGAAAAAGAAAAACAGATGCATTTTTGTCAGCGGGGCATTGGTGCTCACTGGGGGGTGAGGGGGCAAAATTGATGCTCTTAGTGGTGAAGGGGAAAACAATCGTGCTGAGCAGATGGTGGAAGAAAGAATAGTGCCTAGCAGGGGGCATGGGGAACTCTAGGGCCCAGTGAGAGGAACAATAGTGCCCCATGGGAGGTGGAGGAACAATAGTGCCCAGTGGTAAGTAGTAGGGACAAAACTGCCAAGAGGGGGTTGGGGAATGATGGGCCCAATGGGGGTTGGGGAGGAAAATAGTGCCCAGCAGTGGGTGGGGAGGAATAATAGTGCCCACTGGTAGACAACAATAGTGCCCAGCGGAGGTAGGGGGGAAGCAATGGCGCCCAGTGGGAGGTGAGAGGGAACAATAATGCCGAGTAGGATGTGGGGGTAAACATTGGTGTCGATGGACAGCACTGACTTTGTGCAGAAGTCTGTGCCCTGCATTGCTGCATATTCAGACTTTGTTGGGCAGGATATTACTCTGGCGCATAGAGTCTGCATAGAGCTTGTCCTTGAACAAGTGCTCTGGCATCTGGATCCACAGGTTGCTGACACTATATCAAAATCCAGGGACAGTCTCATGGAATTTGGGATAGTTGGGGGGGTGTATGTCAATGGAGAAGAGGAGACTGTGGAAAAGCTTCCTCCTGCCTGCAGCAGGCTGATTACATCTATCCCAGATTGCACATCCCAACCTGGCCACAATCACTTGACTGGAACAGCTTCTTAATGATAAAGGGAACAGTATTTTAATAGATGCAACAGGAATCTATTCAAGCACATGTAAAGCTTTCGATCCATCCACCTTAAGCTTAAAGTCTGGTTCTGATGTAAAGGCTTTCCTTTGATGTCTTTGTATTTGGTATATACTGTATAGTTATATGTATTCTGATATCTGAGCTGTAGGAAGTGATTAATGCATGATTCGTGATGTATTTTAATTTCTGTATATTGAGGGTAAAAATTAGGTAATTACTGATATCTGTGCAGTAGAAAGTGGTGAGAGACATGTGTCCCAGAGGCAAATAGTTTGGGTTGGTTTCCAAAAACAAGTTGCAACAAAGTTTTTTTTTAAATGTCACACTAAGCATTCCACACAGATGAAAGATTTCCACAACATACTGCAGAACTTCTACATAGTATATTGTGCATTAGTACAGCAACAATTTGGTGACACACAATTGGACTTCATGGGGACATCATGTACACGGGGAGGCTTTCTTTGACCTCCACTCATTTCAGTTTACAGTTTAAAATAGCAAACTGGAATTATTAGTGGAACAGATTTCTTTCAGTACTGGTAATACTGGTTATATCTTAGGCCCCATACACTATCATGTCTGGGCCAATACCTCTTCTAGTGACCCCTGCAGTTCTTCCGTAGATAGTTTAATGTTCGGCTTAAAGTGTAAACCCAAACAATAAACCTTCTTCTATTTGCTCCTTTTTGGTCTATTAAGTATACCATTAAAAGAGTTTTGTTATATCTGTGCTATAAGTACAAAAAATCTGATCCTGACAGAAATTCAGTGATATCCTGTGTCCTGTGCACTTTGCTATGTTAAAAAATGTATGTAAAAAGAGGCAGGTAACTCTGTAAACTGCAGAACCCCTCTCCCCATGTTACAGAAATGAGAGGGGGGGAGCCTAACATACTTCCTGTCCTGGGGTGATAATACTGCTCATCCATAGATACAGTAATATGAGGGAGCAATGCCATCCTAGTACAGGAAGTGTGTTACTGGCAGGTGAAAGAAAACCTAAACAAAGAAAACTAATGCAGCCACCACACCTAAGGACTGTTAAGCTGCAATATGTTACATTTTTGTTTTTGGGTTTAGATACACTTTGGAGAAAGGAACTGTCTATATAAGTTACATGGCATGCCTGCTGTAAGAAATAGCTGGACTTTCCTATACCATTGTCAATCTGTTTATCAGTGGTACATCAAGATGTGTTGTCAATGAAAAATACTTGAACTATATATTACCTCACAACAAAGTAAAAAATAGCACACTTTATACATTATGAGGAGTTGCAGAGACTTCTCTCACTAATACAGACCAAATACATAACTCTATATGCCGCCTGAGGCAATAAAGTAGTAGGGGTTGGGGGGCTGCGGGTACTGCTAATAGTGCTGGGGGAGGGAAATGGTGGTGGGTGCTGCTGTTGTGGTGGGACAGGCTGCTATGTTAGTCCAATGCTGTTAGTTGCTCTCTGTTTGGCTTCCCTCCCAGCTCACTGACATCACTGATTACCAGGAGCTTGGCGGGACGCCGACAAGAGTGTCTTGCTCAGCTACCTGGCAACTGATGACATTAGTGAGCTGGGCAGGAAGCCGGACAGAGCACCAAAGGTTGTAAAGAGCTCTTAGCAACCTGAGACGCTGTGCCTGCCCCTAGGCCCCCCACCACACCTGCTGCCCCCCTAATGAGTTGCCCCCTGAGGTGAATGCCTCATCATAGGGATGGCCCTGCTCAGCATGGATGCCGGTTAATGCCTGCTGCTTTTCTATTCACTGCAGCAATGGAAGTGTCATCATGAACTGATTTTCAATCCAAAGCAACTTATGGTTAGCATTTTTTTGTTTTATTATATTGTGTCAGTCATTCTGTTTATTGTGTTTTTAACAAGGAAGAGATGTTATAAAATCCTGGTTTATAGTTTATACAGAGGAGTTCAGGTACAACCACACCTATAAAACCATAGAAACCACAATGCAGTTTTGTATCGATTCATTATATACATGAGGCAAGCCAGTTGGTTGCTTATTAAGCCAAGTACGTGTAGGGTCATTTGAAATCTGTTAACAATATCTAACTCATCCTTTACACAGATTCCAGCTGTATGTTTTGGATTGGGAAAGGAATTTTGTCTCCTTTATTATTGCCATCAGTCTAATTTATTACCTGATGTGATTTTGTAGACCGGCTTTGCTCACCAAGGGTTCCTCCTGAAGTTGCTAGACGTTTCTTGAGCTGTGGGCAATGGCCAATTGATCTTCTACCTGCACCGACCACCACTGCACTTTTACACTGACCACTTTTTTTTGTGGACACCACAATTTCTTCTGTCTGTATTTCTTTTCTGTTATTATTCATTTTATTTTATGATTATTGCTAAAAATGTTGCTGCTCAGAGCAGAAGGGTGTAAAGATGACCTACCCAGGGTGTCAGTTATGCTTGGCATGCCATGTTATTTTTTCTTATAGTTAGAACCTCGTGCAATTTAGTGATCACAAAAATGTTCTGCAAACCATAGGTATAATTTTTTTTTAGCAGAGGTTCCCCAAGACCTGAAGAACATGTCAAGGACTTCTACTGGGTAAAACTATTGAGAAAGGTTGGTGTAGACATTGGTTAAGACATGACAATTTTACCATTGACTCTAGGACATTACTGTAGGTAAACCTGGGGAACCTCAATACACAATTACGTGGCAGCTCATCATGGTTAACAGCGAGGCCATTGGAAGAAACGATGTGGAGTAATGAATAACAAGCAATCATCTTTATTTAGTTCATTTATACCATTTAAGGGGAGCTCTGGGCTCCAGCACAATTGATCAGTGAAGGAATGCTACCTAAGAAATCTTGCCACTGTATTTAACTCAGAAAGTAATTCCCAATTACCTTTCATAATGTCATGTTAGAGCAGACAGTATTTGATCTCTGTCACCTGTTATAAGTTTGTATTCTGTGCAGGATATAAGGAGGTGTACATCACTTGCGCCTTTTGACTGACAGGAGAGGAGACCACCAGGAGAAGGAAGAGTCCAGTAGGACTGAGATAGAAGAACAGTGTGGGGGGCATCATGAACAGGAAGATGAAAGATGACTTCATATGTGTAATGACATGGCAGCCCTCCAGGAGCAGCACTAGTGGCTATAATTTGGACATTTTATTATGGAGGAGGGATGGTGTTCCCAACTATCACACTGATGGCAACTGATATTTGTGGTAGAGGGTGGCCTGTTGCACTATAACATAGCCTAAATGAAATATGGAAGCCCTGGTCAGATAGGTTGTCTCTTATATTTTGCATGGTGCCATTGTCTGGCCTAAATTCTGTGGAACTGGTTGCAATAGGTTACTGCACATCCCAACTGTTTGTCCTAAAGGAAAGTTGAACTGTTTGTGTTGCCCATACTAGCCAATCAGATTATCCAATTAAAGTTTAAAAATGAGATTCTGTTGGCTTGTGGGTTACAAATGCAGATACTTTTATATAAGACCATTTGTTACTGTGTCAGAATATTATTTTTTTTGCATGCATGTGACATTGGCACAGTCTGCACTATATCTCCCATCATACTTATTGACTTTGAGCTGCTAATGTATAACTACAATCAGGGCCGGATTTACTCTCTCTGCTCCCCCAAAGCCAGGTTCCTCAATGAGCCCCCCCCCCCCGCCCCAATGGAGAATTGTGCCCCCCCAATTTTTATTTTTATTATTTGTTTTAAT
>NW_017306916.1:807269-812375 GCF_000935625.1 Nanorana parkeri
TTTTAATTTTTATCAACTTTTATTTTTATTTTATAATTTTTTTCACTAATTTTATTGCTATCACACAGGATAACAAGCCCCTGTGTGATCGCATTTGGAGGTGACAGGTTCACTTTATTGAATCTGTCCTTCCAATACAGTTCTCTGCTCTGCTCCCTGCTCTCCATTCTGAACTACCTTGCCATGGTCCCGGATCTCTCAGAAGAGTGGGGGACCCCAAAAACCACAGCGGGGAGGGAGGCAGCCAGCGGGGACACAGGCAGACGGAGGTGGGGGAGGCGAAGGGGATGGACCTGCAGGCATACTACTGTACATGTGATCTTGGCAGCTTCCCAGCTCTACATTTAGCCCTGCTTGCCTGAAGCAGGGCTAAATGTATAACTAAACTATCCGCCCGCCCCTCTATTCCCTGCCTCCCCGAGGAAAGGCTTCGTGGCCTTGTGGGAAATCCGGCCCTGGATGCAATGTACTGTATGTGTGATGTGTAGTTCGCCAACAGCTGCCATGTATCTCTGATTCTGAAAGTGTGCTAAACGTCAGTAATAAAAGTAACTAGGTAGTAAAATGTCTCAGAACAGAGAAATAAAGACAGATTACAGATGTACATGGAATTAAGTTTTCTTCACTTTTTTTTTCTTTTATCTTAAAACGTTTCAACTATTTAGGAAAAAATGTTACAATGTTTGACCCCGTTCATTTAATTACATAAATAAAAGTTCTTTATAAATATCTCTTTATAAACAATATAAATAGCTTTACAACATAAATACAATGATGCAAGGTGAGACTTTACATATAGTTCTGTCAGATCCCCTTTCCCTCCCACACCATGTATACAAGTACCCCAGGAGACCTAATCCTTGCACTGCTGGATTGGGTCTCTCTGACAAAGCTTGCGGGCTTCCTAATGCAAACCATGGAGTGAGTACAGACTTCATGTGTGCTTTGCCTATTTGGTCTAGTGTGTCTGGGACAGCTTCACTTTAACCCTCTGCATACAGACTGATTTTTGTCCAGATCTGACTATGTTGTTACCTATACCAGATAGTTACACCTGGGCAGTGGCATGATCTTATAGGCTCTGAAATCTTACATAATTGTATACATTTATTAGTCCAGCACGAGCTGGGATGACCTAGGGCTATTGTCTAAATTCACATTACTTCCTTACTAGACCATTTCTGCAAGTGCACATGTAGTGTTAGTGTATCATGTTGGCTGGAACCCCTACGAATTACAATTCCACAGCTGCAAGTCATTCTACATACAGTAATTCCCTGTTTACCTATAATAATTTGCAGCTCTGTAACAAAGCTAAAAATAAAAACACTAAAAAAAAAAAACATTCCGTGCATATCATTTAGAACATTGGAGCTTATTTACTTGGCCACAAGATCAGGATAAGACTGACATTAGACTAACAGACAGGATTCAAAATCATTAAGCAGCCACTAAAGTTTCAAGACCGACCTTTCTCCCAGAAAGCGCTACGGCCTTTTTTTTTTTTTGTAGAGCTTATCAAGCATAACTGACCTCTCTAGAAGAGGCTGGTCATTAATATAGACATGGCGGGGTGGTAACCAAAATGTGTTGCCCCATTGAAGTACCTTCAAACATTTTCTAAAGACATTGAGTTGTCAAGGGTTAAATCTCAGGTTAGAGACAGGTATGTGATGATGTAACTGTAACCTGGGGAGGATTTCCGTGCGGCTGAGACATCAACAGGCCATGATTTAGGAATGGTTTTTGTGCATATAAAGCCTAGTCACCCTACATGTGAAGAACACAAGTGAGAGTCTGCTTGGCCACCTAAAAGGTGAAGCACGTGTCTGAACACTGATATGTAAACATCTAGGCAGCCCTCGTTACAGATATGTACACAGGATGCACACGTATGGCTCTTGTGTGCTGGGAACAAAACGAAGACAGACATGTGGTAACAGCAGGTCCTACGTCCCATCGTACCGGCCCGTTCCCCCACTGCAGAATCTTTGGCTTCTGGAAACGTAAGATTCTCAGCTGGGTGTCTACACTAAGACAGGATAATGACCAGTGATCAGAAAACCGTTGTCAGTGCTGGGAGCCTGGAAGAGAAAAGACTTTGGATTAGTATTGTTATTAGTGCAAGGCAAGCCAGGTTTCTGACTTCTCTCATGCAGCACTTCAAGGCTTGTAACAGCACATGGAAAATGCAGATGGAATTATGATCCTAGTTATTAATAACATAGCCCCAGGATTTTCACTGCCAGAAGCCTGGGAAGCACAGCTCTGGCCTCAAATCATTCATTTTCCTCGAGTTGTCACTGTATTCCTCCCACAGGCTGCAAGAAAAGCCTGCACCTACTGCCTGAGTTGAAGCTGTATATTGGGTACACAGACCTCCTCAGCTCTCCCTTTCCCCTTTCTACAGGCACATAGAACACTGTTATTTATAGCCTCCTTCTGCAGGGACAGTTCTGCATCCACTTTAGTCTATGCTATACTGATGATTACAGCTGAACTCCGGGAAGACATAAAAGTACAAATGAATGCAGCTTTTTTTTAAATGCAAGCAGTGTAAGTACCTGCATGTGACTTGTTATCAACCTCTTGCAGTCCATATACAGCAGAGCTCAAAGTGGGGAAGGGAGAAGCAGCACAGGGAGCCAGTTAGTTATGCTGCAGTGCTTTGTGCTGACCAGGGACATGCTCATAGGAGGAGAGAGTAGAGTGACAGAGAGATGAGTTGGGGAGGGGAGGAGACCTGTACAATTTACTGAACTGCAGTAGAGAAAGATGTAGGTCTCCTGCACTGCCAGACAGGGCTGTGCTGTGTGGCAGAGCCGTGAAAATGTTGGGACTGGACGGAGAGAAATACAAATTATTTGGCAGGTAAAATAACCCCCATTATAATATTTTATCTGTGTATTTAGATGTTTGCCTGGAGTTCAGCTTTAATGTGTTAAATCTACACCCAGTGGTCTTGGCAAGCTATACGAGGAGCCTGCATGACTAAACCTCCCTAAAATCAACCCAGAACAGAAATATCAGTCTTGAATGGACAAAATCCTTTTACTTTTAATTGATATTTTAATCTGCATCCATGTTTACTAAGATTTGCAAATACTATAATTTAATAATGGCTGATTAGTCAGCAATGGCGGCATCAAATTCAAAAGTAAAAGTCATTTCTACATGGCCTCAGTCTACTCTACAACAGTGTTGATCCTTCCCTATGCGTGACAAACTTACATTTACTATAGTGCAATTGACATGGTTTATAGTTCAGCATTACACACTAAGGTACTGGCCTGCACGTAAACAAATACCTTTAACATTTTATTAGTAGATACAATATATACAGACAAGATGCATAAAGCTGATTGCATGCTATAATGTGCACAAAATAATAATGCTGACAGTCTGTTGTATGAAATGTGTACTATATGTATTATAGCATGCAGGAAAAAAACAAACAATATATTAGTTCTTACTAACCACCACTAGATGGCGCTCCAGCTTCTAGCACCCTAAACCACTCATGGCTCCGATGCGGTCCAGTTTTAGCCCAAAGCAACCTTTGGAGATGCCTTTCTTGTTGATGCCTTTAAATTTGCGGGAATTGGGGTGCTCGTTGAGTAGTCTGGTCCAGGCTGCCCGTGAACGGGTGTCAGCACGAATGTCCCTCAAAAGTCGGGCACGAGTTTTGGGGTCAATGCTTCGTTCTCCCCTTTCTCCAGAAACTAAATATTCGGCCAGTTCCTCCCCAAGCAATACACGAAGTGACTGCAAGAAAAAGGACAACATGATATTATAAGAATGCAACACGGGAAAGGTTCGGGGTTTCTGAGTAAGGAAAGATATGGACAATGAACTACTTATATGATTAACTGTCCTAAATCAGTTAGCCAATGGGCTACTTATATGTCTTCAATCAGTTAGCCAATGGGCAAGTTATATGTCTTCAGTTAGTCAATGGCTAGTTATATGTCTTCAATCAGCCAATGGACTAGTTATATGTCTTCAATCAGTTAGCCAATGGGCTAGTTATATGTCTTCAATCAGCCAATGGGCTAGTTATATGTCTTCAATAAGCCAATGGGCTAGTTATATGTCTTCAATCAGTTAGTCAATGGCCAGTTATATTTCTTCAGTTAACCAATGGGCTAGTTATATGTCTTCAATCAGTTAGCCAATGGGCTAGTTATATGTCTTCAATCAGTTAACCAATGGGCTAATTATATGTCTTCAATCAGTTATCCAATGAGCTAATTATACGTCTTCAATCAATTAGCCAATGGGCTAGTTATACGTCTTAAATCAGCTGGCCAGTGGGCTACTTATATGTCTTAAATCAGCCAATGGACTAGTTATATGTCTTAAATCAGTTAGCCAATGGGCTAGTTATATGTCTTAAACCAGTTACCCAATGGGCTACTTATATCAATAAGCTAGGCAATTGGCTAGTTTTACGTCATTTAGGCAATGAGCTAGTTCAGGCGATGGGCTACATCTCTTGATGTACAAGGTGGTATAGGATTCAGGTCCCCCTGCCCTAGGAAGGACTAAGATTATGTAGGACAACTTAAATTATACTTAATGTGGTCTGAAGCTCTCCTTAAACGTACATCAAGGTGTGCCACCCACTCAGGATAACTCTCATGTATTCTGTTGTCAAGGTCGTATATTAAACTTCTTGAAGGGCTTATGTACACATGCATGAGGCTCAGAAGCAAGTCAAAGGCAGTACGCTTTCGGGAGCTTCTGAGCTGCTTACACTTGCTTCTGAGCGTATTCGATTTGCCCGTTAATTGCTTCAAGCTGCTTGAGGTTCAGTTGCTTTCATGTCGGTTTTTATATGGAAGAAACCCGTTTAGATGAAAAACACTCCCCACATATATGAGTTCATCCAAATCAGATATGACACTGGCCAGGGGAACAAAATGGTATTCCCACCCTAGTTCCTGGCACACCCCAACCATGCAACCATGGGGACACTATGGCTGCAGGTAAAGTAACCGAACCCCAACGGGGGTGAGTGACACCCTTCATATTGTATTTAGGATGGGCCTTGGAACCCGGGGGCAGCAATCTCATTCATATTTTGAGTATATATATATATATATA
>NW_017306916.1:812451-817360 GCF_000935625.1 Nanorana parkeri
ATATAGCCAATGTAAGACACACACCCAAAACTGACATAAAATCATGGATGGACAGTGGAATTGTCACCCTGCTGCAGAGGACTGAATAAAAATGTAGCAGCTTAAAAATGAGATCGTGCACTGCACGGCTCATAGGATACAGATGACTACCTATGAAACTAAATGTCACGTTCAAAAAAACATGTAGTCACTGAGAGCACCGGGGTTGGAATATACTTTCCATTGCTAATCTTAGAGATAAGTTGATACAAGGTCAGTTACCCTTCAGAAGTCATCTCCTGCTTTCTAGTGTCAAACCATGAACAACAGAACGTGTTCTTAGGGTGAGCCAGTCACACCCACTGCTTATAAATAGGGGTATAGAGAGCAATAAAAGCTTTTATTTCTGGACTGCTACAAGTCCCAGTGTGCTGACTAGGTGGTGGACTCTGAGCTGAACGCTGTCACTCTATGAGATCATGTGTTTCCTCACCTACTTAGTAACCCTTCCATGACAGGCAGTACTGTATTTACTATATAGGTAAGGTAGGCACACGCCTGCGACAGCCCTGCACCAAGTCTTCTTATTTCTTGCTGACTTCACTGTCTAGATCTTCCCTCTACAGTTCCTGATGACAAGATGAACAAGCCAGCACGATGACAGGGTCACCTTCTCTTTATATATGTCCTTCTTTACTTATTACCATTACAAAATAACATAACATACATGATCATAAGAAGGGTATGAGCTTGTAGGATGCCCAATTACCAAAAAGCTCCCAGGGCAGCATCAAGTCTCAATTTATGCTAGCAGTGATAATTTGCATGTGGGACATATTGTAAGTCAGGGTCACAGTTGTTCAGAACAATCTATCAACCCGAGTGTGGTGTTAATTTGGTCACTTAGTCATTCATCAATTGACAGTAGCAGTTCCCAGTAATAAGTGTTCACATTTTGTATAAAACAGCAGCTTGCATTGACAGCACTACCTTGTCTCTCCTTGACAGCTGCAGGGCACAGTACCTCAAGAGCTTACACTCCCTGTGGTTTCATGTAGGCAAGGAATTATTATTATCAGGAAGGACAAGGAAAAGTTAATGCCTTGGACTCTCTGCCTGGCAGTCCCACGCTGCATCTGCGCTGCAGAGTGCCCTATGATTTAAATATAATGTCAGACAGCCACCTGCTAAACTAATTTGGGAAGCTCGTTAAGGAATATCATTTATATCTCTCCCCCTCCCTGTCCCTCTCTCTCTCTCTTTATATACACATATACCATCTTTATAAGATTACGTTGGTTATCTTGGATCTGACATACGTGTATTTATTCTATGTCGGGGATTTTAATAAGATTTAGGTTCACTCCCTTCATTTCAATCATTGTCTTGTATGCTGCCTAAGAACTAGTTTTCTGCACAGGGTTACCCAAGGGCAAACACGCTGAACTATCTACGTACTGGCAAACTACCCTTGTACGACACTGAATTTAAGTATTTGTGTTTCCACTTACAAGATCATTTCCCAAGGGATATCCTATGTGGTTACACAATGATAACTTTTTTTTGTTTCAACCATCTGCTTTTATGAACTCCCAATTCTCCATCGGCGCATCCTCTGGTACCCAGCCAGACACCTGGAATCTACATGAGAACTCTAATGTGTGGACTTTGCTGGATACTTCTAGAGGTCTAAATGGGTGGTCCACCAAGTCCCCTCTTAGCTTCTTTCTGGTCACCCCAGTGATACTTTACACTCATTAGGAAGAACATTTTGATAATAAGCTACCCTGTAAAAATCTTACTATACCTTAGTTTGTATTTATTTGAACGTATTTATTTGAACGTGCCATAACCTTTGGACAGTTCAATAGATTATATTAAAAACACAATTTACTTATCTTTGAGTTATATCTACAGTATAATTCATTCTTGTCTGAAAGTGATAGGACTATTCGACCATACCTGGAGGTGATAGGACGGTTTCGACCATTGCTATCTGCAAGTGATAGGACGGTTTCGACCATTGCTATCTGCAAGTGATAGGACCGTTTCGACCATGTCTGCAAGTGATAGGACCGTTTCGACCATTTCTATCTGCAAGTGATAGGACTATTCGACCATTGCTATCTGCAAGCGATAGGACTATTCGACCATTGCTATCTGCAAGCGATAGGACTATTCGACCATTGCTATCTGCAAGTGATAGGACTATTCGACTATTGCTATTTGCAAGTGATAGGATCGTTTCAACCATTAATATCTGCAAGTGATGGGACTATTCGACCATTTATATCTGCAAGTGATGGGACTATTCGACCATTACTTATGATAATCGGGCAGTAGTAGTTGTGTTAAGAAACACAGAGGCCTCGGAACTGTTCATTATCAGTCCCAGAGATTTGCTGATGTCTTGGAAATTCTGTGCACTTTTTTTTCAGGATCCTTTCCTTTTCTCCACAGACAAAGGAAAGATTCCTTCTTTGAGAGTATGTTGGTACTCAATGATCTCTGGACTAAAGTTAATACTTTCCAAAAAGACATCAATGGGGCAGTCATGACAACAATTGGACATTCTCAATGAGAATCCATCCAAGCTAAAGGCAGAGGGAAACTGCTGAAAAGAGCTTTGCAATTTCTTCTTACCTCCATGCCTCTGTGATGTCCTGCTCTGAACCTCCCTTGCAGAGAGTTACTGGCTCCAAATATCCCGTACAGCTGTACATAGGATGTGCGTGTCAGAGGCTTCCTCACAAACATCTATGGGACAATGTCTTGTCTGACACAACAGTTGGAAAGCAGTACAGGGGATCTTGGAGATGTTAATGAGGGAAATTCAGAGCAGAACATTACATGACCAGAGGTATAATGAAGTTTGTAGGATTGTCTCCCCAGGACCCCCTTTCAGTCAAATGGTTTCATTGGCATAAACCTTAATCTGGTCATATGAAGACTCATTTTTTTATTAAAAATGTCTTCCTGTGATATCTACCAGCATACTGGAGAATGTCTACAGGCAATTAAGAATTATTGTCTTTAATTAATAAAAATTGTCTTTTTACATTTTTTTTTCATATGTTGATAAAAACGTGTGAGGAGCATTGAAGTGCGCAGCAAGCTTGATTAAAAAAGATGAGATTTCACCCTATATATTGCCAACCTTGGTGGTACTGACAATGGCAGCATTCCAGAGAATCCCAGGAATATGTGCTTCATTATATCCATACAAATGCGGATCCAATGAATGATTCTATCTCTGTCTGTCTGTCTATCTATCTATCTATCCATCCCCTACTTGTTGTAAATGTCATTGTATCAGCTGATTGAGTGCACACCCAGCACTCCATCCACCTGTCACCTGGTGATTCTGGTGACTCCTAGACAGACATCGGACTCCCTGTGTCACCAGTACAGGGATCCTGAATGAACCCAGGCTCGGGACTGGCACAAAGTGTGGGAAAGTTGTCTAATGAATGCAGTGGAAAGAGTGAGTGAACACAGAATGAAGTGTAAGAAAGCAATGCACAATGAAATGAGGACAGACAAGGCGCTTGCAGGTGACCACTTACCTTCTGATGTGCCTGAGTTACAGGTTTAGCCTCTGTCCTTAGACACAGTACAGCCAGCACAAGTCCACAGCCAACGATATGACAGAAGTGCATCCTGACTCTAGGACTCAGTCGGTTCAGCATACAAATCCTCAAGTGTTAGAGCAATAACAATTCAGCTAGCACAAGAGCTGAAAATGACTTTAGATCCCTCCTCCTCCTCCGACTCGTTCCTTGCTTCTGTAACACTCATATCAACACCCCATTCATTTTATAAAGCCATAGCGGTGACGTCACCTAACAGATAGGAGGTTCACAGCTTGTAACTCTTTCATTGTTTACTGATCATAATGGGCGGACACTGGTATAAATCAGGGTGCCATGTCCCCCCCTATCCCTCCACTGGTTCCATAGCTGGACAGTCTGCAGAATCTTCATAGCAAGGTTCTCAGCTCAGAGGGGGTAAGAGGTCTGCTCTGTCTGCACCAGGAGCCTCAATGGTTAACCTATCCCTGGCACTTTCCAAAATCTGCTTTATTCATTAAAATAAAAAGGGAAACAAAAGCAGAGATGTTTGAATATAAATTGTGGACTTTTTCTTAATGGGAAAACAGGGGTAGCAGTCTAGTCTGGGGTTCCCAGACCTATATTTCTCCCGTCCTTTTTTTCCTCTACCCTGAATTGTCTAATTACTGTAACATTTTCATTCTTTGCTCCGCTGGCTGTCACACTTAGTACTGATGTCTGTATGTTTGGAATCCTCTGTGGGCTGTCTTTCTCATTATGTGATTTTGCCACACTGTGTTGCTATGGAATAGGAGAAACCTTGTTTCAAAAGCTGGATCCGGGATGACCCGTCTGTACATACAAGCTGCACACTGACTGTCCTGCACTGAGGACATCGGAAGGCTAGCCAGCAGAGAACGATTTATAATTGTGCAAGGACTGAATGGAGGTGTACAATGGTAGTTTTTAGTATAGCACTGTGCAAGGGTGGTGTACAATGGTAGTTTATAGTATAGCACTGTGCAAGGGGGGTGCACAATGGTAGTTTACAGTATAGCACTGTGCAAGGGGGGTGTACAATGGTAGTTTATAGTATACTATACTATTCTCTGATGCTGGTGTAGTCACAAGGCTTACATTGATGAAGGACTAAACTCTGCATAGTCAGTAAAGCAATGCAAAATCTACATGGAAATCATTATTGTCCTGATGTTTCTGTCTTCTTATCCCTCTACCTCTCTCTCTGCCTCTTTCACTCCCTCTCTACTCTACCTTTTCTCTCTCTTCCCCTTCTTGCCCCCCCCTTTTCTCTCACTCTCCTTCCCCTTTCTCTCCCCCCCCCTCCTCCTCTTTTCCCTTTCCTACTCCACCTTTCTCTC
>NW_017306916.1:817635-818151 GCF_000935625.1 Nanorana parkeri
TCCCCTTCTACCTTCCTTTCGCTCACTCTTCTCTCTCTCTCTCTCTCTCTCCCTCTCTCCCCCTTTCTACCTTCCTTTCTCTCACTCTTCTCTCTCTCTCCCCTTCTCCGTTTCTTTCTCACACTTCTCTCTCTCTCTCCCCCCTTTTCTCCCCCTCCTTCCCTTCTTTCCCCTTCGCCAACTTTCTCTCCCTCTTCTCTTTCTCTCCCATTCTCCCCCTTTCTACCTTCCTTTCTCTCACTCTTCTCTCTCCCCTTATGCCCTGTTCTACTTTCATTTTTCTCACTCTTTTTTCTCTCCCCTTCTCTCACTCTCCTAACCCTTTCTCTCCCACGTCCCTTCTTTATTTCCCTTTCTTTCTCCACCTTTCTCTCACTCTTCTCTCTCCACTTCTTCCTCCCCTCCCTTTCTCTAACTCTCTCTACGCTTCATCTCCCCCTTTGCCTTCTTCCCTTTCCTTCCTTCACCTTTCTCTCACTCTTCTCTCTCCCCTTCTCCCCTTTCTACCTTCCTTTT
>NW_017306916.1:818227-832378 GCF_000935625.1 Nanorana parkeri
TCTTCTCCTCCCTCTCTCTTGTTCATGTGGAGCATAACTAGCCTTATTCTTCTCTCTCTCTCTCTCTCTCTCTCTCTCTCTCTCTCTCCATATATATATCTTGCACACACACAATGTCTTACTCTACCCAACCTCCTAGACCATTCACCTTAATTATGACTAGCCTCATCCGCCTGTAGGATGCAGCTTTGAAGTGGTGGAGCCGCATGATCCTGTGCTATGACTTGCAGTAGGGCACACTTTCCAGGCATACAGATAGCGATCTCTTGGCAGGCAGTAGGGAGAGATAGTTATCAGTAGACTTCCTTTATTACTAATAAGGTAAACGTCATGTATTGTATAGAGAGTTGGTGACGGGCTGTGTCTGTGCTGTTCACAGTCTATGGAGCACCGCTGGATCGCTCCTGTGTTCCATGCACCATTTCATTACATAATTAGGTCTTGGTATTTGTTGCTATCACACAGGATAAGATTGATGAGTGCAGTTACAGTGTATATGTAAAAGTTTGCTTTTCACATAGGTGAGTGGAACCTTTTCTTGTTTTTACTGGAGAGGCAGAAATGCAGCACACGGCAATTCAGCCCCTTACCGGCTGCACATAGATTGGGGATTGCCATGGTGTAGTTTGGCAACTGTGGCACCCAGGACTCTCAGCAAGAGGGGCTGAGAGGGTCCAGAGTGTAAAACATTTCATAAGGAAGAACCTGGCTTTTCAGATTCTTCCAGGTTCTCCTAATTGTAGCTGGGATCTGGTGCACTGGAGATTTCTTAAGGTGCCCATACACTCTACAACCCCCGCAAGACTTTTGTCTTGCGAGGGTTGTAAAGTACTTAAAAAAACGTACGATCTGCCCATCTTGGACAGGCAGATCGTACTTGCGATCCTCGAATGCCCGCCCCCCTGAGGGGCGGGCTTCCGATGACCGCAATGCTGAACGGGCAGTGTGCACGTGCGCACACCGGCCCGTTCGCCATTTGTCTCCCGAGCATCATCGTAAGATTTTCGGCTGGTTTTCTAGCATGCTCCTTAGACAAAAGACGTGCGACCGTACAGTAGAAACGGTCGCACGTCTTCATTCACACTGCACGATTCTCGTACGATCGCGGGATTTCCCGCGATTCTCGTATGAGAATTGTGCAGTGTATGGGCACCTTTAGAGCTCTGGGTGGGATGAAATCTCTAGTCCTGGAGCCCGGTTTTGCCAATGACCAGTCTGGGCTGATCAGGTGGTTGAGAGCAGCCTCATTAAGGAGCCAGACCAGAGCTTAGAGGAGAAGTGGTGTGTGCTAGATGCACATTAGAGCCAAGCCATATGGTGTGTTGAAGCCACACATCGAACAGCCAGGGAGGCTGGAGGATTGGACAGGATGAGAGAGCAAGGCACACAAGCTACAGGAAGCAGCTAAAGATCATGAAGTACCTCTGAGGTGGTTTGCTAGGGCCAATGTTAAAGACCTGGGACTAGGACAGTGAGTGAAATGGGACAACCTTGAGTTGGTGAGACAAGATACCCTTGCTAAATATTACTTTGTTATATTCTGAAGTCAAGCCTTCATTTGTGTTTTCCACCTTTGAATTGCCTAAAGAGAAAAATAAAGACTTTTTTGTTTATGGAAAAGCCATGTGTGAGTGCTCTGTGAGCTCCCCAACATTACAACACACACACAGTATATGGACACTGCAGGCCTGCTATTATGTGCTAACATTAATGCACCTGTCATGTATACATGCTAGGTGGGTTGAGATCAAAAACAACACTCACCTCCTGCATACACTGCATACTCAAAGAGGGAATGGATTTTTGTTTTATTTTAACTGTACATGAGAAAATGAAAGTTAGAAAGTTTCCTTGCTATTGACTCACTTTCCCCACATTGATAGAAAGTCCCTGTAATACAGCTGACTGCTATACACAGGCACCTGTAAGAGAGCTGAAGACTTGTGGTGACTGTAAAAACAATAGTGTGGATGATTAGTCCTTAGGATGTCATTTTGCAGCCTATTTTTAATAAGCCATAGGCAGGGTTTGAAAAATCCGCTTGTCCTCTCGTCACACGGCGGAGCCGGACGAGTAGCTTCCTGGTCGGCCGTGATAATTAAATGGCCGTCCGGGAGCTTCACACTCAAGCGATCAGGCGTCTCTAGAGACGCCCGATCGCTAGTATTAACAGCAGCTGTCACTGCTGTTGCCGGTCCTGAGATCCGCTGTGCCCGGTGCGGCTGGGACCGGCATGGCTGCTCTGTGACAGGAGATCAAAGGGTGATCGTTACACGATCTCCTCTGCAGTGCCAGAATGCAGGAAGTGATGTATATTACATCATATATATTACATTCCGCATTCTGCTGTCTCTTCCGCATTCCGCTTCAGAAGCCGGGGAGAAGCTGTCGAAGCAGATCTCTGCTTCATCAGCTTCTCTGGGGGTCCCTAGGTGACATTAGGGGTCTTGGAGACCCCTAATGTCTCCATAAAGAGGACCTGTCATGTAAATTGGCTATCACATAGGTGGCTTCTTAGCCCCCCATGCGATAGCAATAAAGTTAAGTGTAAAAAATAAATAAAAAAGAGTAACAAAAAAATTAAAGAAGCATAAAAAAATACTAATTATTTTTTAGTCCCCCGCCCCCCACATACACATACAAACATGCGCCGGGTGCGCCAACATGCGAAACATTGAATGCGCCTATTGTGCAGCACATATTAATATCACTGTGAACGTCGAAGTGTGAGCAATAATTTTAGGGCCATTAATCACTGATAACACTAAACTGAGTAGCAGTAAAAGCTTTTAAAGCGCCGCCTATGGCCAGTTTTTAGTGTGTTTTTTTTTGCGATTTTGCGGGCATGCAATTTTAAGGCTTGACATGTTTGGTGTCTATTTACCTGACGTGACCCCATCTTTTATATTTTACCAAAAATATGGGTAAGAATTAATGTTTTTTAACATAACGTAGGGAAAACATTTGTTTTTTCCCCGAAATTTTTAGTTATATAGTAAAAAATAAAAAACCCCAGTGGTGATAATATACCACCAAAAGAAAGCTCTATCTGTCCCTAAAAAATGTTAACATAAATTGCAAGGTTATAGTCCGGTCATGCTGATTGGTGAAATTTTTGACTGACTGGTGAGACACCCTAAAATGTTTTCAAGCCATGGCCATAGGTATGATCACCATTTACAATACCAGTATAGGGGCCCCGCCCTGTAAGTGCACTGGATGTAATTGTATAGAGACTTAGCATTTGCAGAGATTTTGAAGTTTGTTGGATATCTTCAGTGACAGGTATATTTCTATGTTCCTACAGAAAGGGGGACAATCCTTTTAATGTAACTGCCAGAGCAGGGCTGTTTCAAGCATCTACTGTGCTAATACAAAACGACCACTATTAATATCTTTTATGTACTGTATATCTAAAGCCAAATCCTTTTTTATTTAGTTTTGGATAAAGAAGAAATGGTTAGAGTCTGTGTCAGTTTTTTTGCTATGTGTGTCCCATTGTCCCTCATTTCCTCTCAGCAAGTGAAAAGCTGATGTTTTATCTGTCCATATTTTGCCTTCTCTGGTTCCTCCTTTCTCCATTCATCAAAATGCTAAGTACATTTTTTTAGTAAATGTTTTCATTTTCCTTACATGCCTTATTTTAGACATGGTGATGTCATCATTTGGGTTCTGTGCTTTTCTATGCAATGCAGGTAGATCATAGATGGTGGGGGGAACCTGCAGGGTGTTGTACATAGCTTCCGAAAGCACACAGCACATTGCATCAGTGCTCCTCTCAAGAGCCCTAAGCCCTGATACAAGCTGTCGGCAGTGGTGCCACAAGGGGGGTGCAGGGGGTTCGGCCCGCACCGAGTGACACCATCAGAGGGGTAAACACCAAAATTACTGACAGTCATTTTGGTGTAATCCCCTCTGAAAAGTTGGGCACTTGGTCATGTACTGAGAGCCCGACAACTGCACAACAGAGTAGGGGACCTGGGGCCATGTGTAATGATGTTGCACGTATGTGTGATGACGTCCCAGCTGATGACATCCGGCGGCCACACTGGGTGACACACAGCCTGGGATGCCTCGGGTTGTGGGGTGGCTCTTAGGAGAAGTTGTCCAAAAGACCCCTTGTATCACCTTTACACTCTAAATAAGCTATTGAAGTGCAGATCACACTTCAATAGCTTATAGCTGGGCTTCAGGAGCCCAGAACTGACAGCTATGGGACCGGAAATTATGCAATCTGCATAGCTCCTGGTCCATAGAACGGGGAGGGGATCGACGAACGGAGGTTCGTCCATCTCCATCCCAGCTTCTACTGTAAAGCTGACAGTCGGCTTTGCAAGTTTAAACAGACTCCCGACGGCTTAGTCTGTTTAAACAGCCCCGATGCCAGCGACGTACACTGTTATTTCCCCCAAGAATGACAGGCAAGTAGGAAATCAGTTGAAAAAGGCACCAACCCCTTCCACAGTACGTTGTTTTTTTTGGGTCAATTTACAGATATGTTGCAAATATGGAAGACACTGTTCCCCTTTTCACACAGAAGAAGAAACATTTCTGAAGCAGTCTTGTGCCAGTCTCTGCCTCAGTCTTGTGCCAGCCTCTGCCTTAGTCTTGTGCCAGTCTCTGCCTGAGTCTTGTGCCAGCCTCTTTCTGCCTTAGTCTTGTGCCAGTCTCTGCCTTAGTCTTGTGCCAGTCTCTGCCTTAGTCTTGTGCCAGTCTCTGCCTCAGTCTTGTGCCAGTCTCTGCCTTAGTCTTGTGCCAGTCTCTGCCTTAGTCTTGTGCCAGTATCTGCCTCAGTCTTGTGCCAGTCTCTGCCTCAGTTGGTGCTTCCCGGATGTCACGTCTGACACTCATAGACGTGTGTGAGGCACCCAAAAGGAGCGGCCCTAGTGTGACGGGACGTCCACCTGTGAGCCCGCATGAGACACATCATGTCACACTATGCGGGAAGGGGAGGAGCCACATGTAAATGTAGTACAGACTGTACTATGCAATGGTGCACATCGCATAGAAAAATACGTTATGGCATTGCCGTATGCCATAACGTATTTTACTATGCGATCAACAAGTTTCTGCGGGCTCAAGAGGCAGCTGCTTTGGGCCCCGCAACAATGACTTGGCCCAGGGCAACTTTCCCGCGTTAAAGATGGCCCTGTTCCGAAGCCTTCAATTAGATTTTCCAACACAGAAGGAGCTAACCGTCACATTGTCCAGTGGTTGCACTCTGGTTTGCTGAGATCACTTACATCATTTGCAATGTCAGGCCAAGTATGGTCAGCCTTTGTAACATATGACCTCATAATGTTTACAAGTTAATGAAACCAACTGTGCTAACCGATTTTCAGACACAAGCTGATAGTTGACTGCTATAAACACAAAAGATAGATAATGTGCTGATAATGCATAAAAAGTAATACTTCTGACTGCAATAGATACTGTAAGGCAGTTAATATGCTGATACTACCTATATACTGATAGGTGTCATTTATGTGCTGACACTATTTATATACTTGCCTAAACCAGTGAGCTTATTTCATGTCAGTAAGTAGTAGTAAAGGTTATCTTTGTCATAGAGATTTTTATTTTTAAACATAAAATACATGTTAAGAACATATGACAAGAAATGAGAATATTAATAAATACAAATGAAAAAATAACAAGTGTTTTCTGAAACATATATTATAATATGCTGTATATACAGTGTATATATAATGTATCTCCATTAAAACTTCCAGAATTCCATTATTCTAAACATCACAATTCACTAGCTTCCACTTCTTTGGTCCTCACTGTCTTTCCCCTGATATAGCATGTGCTGTAGGTCTTCTTGGATTATGTTTACCGTATATACTCGAGTATAAGCCGAGATTTTCAGCCCATTTTTTTGGGTGAAAAGTGCCCCCCTCGGCTTATACTCGAGTCAGTTTCCTGTTGAAAGTTTGAGAGTGCACTCTTTTCCGCTATGTTGGCTACAAACCATTTGGATTGATCATTTTAAATAATTCAGATATGCACCTAGTTAGATGATTGTGACTAGTTATCTGAGGACCAATAGTTGAGAAATACTGGTGATCAGTAAGGTTTTTTTTTTACAGTGACATTCAGATACTTTTTAGGGTTTTGTGTATCTGGGTCTCTATGGATACCTGTAACTTGCATGGACCCCTAATGAGACTATATGCAGGGCTGCATTTACCATAATGGCACTCGTGCGCCAGAGCCTATGGCAGCAGGGTTAGAGGGGGCAGAACCAAGCGGTAATAATTATAATAATATATTAATAATAATTTATCTCTGGGCATTTATGGCTAAATTCAGGTGCAGGGGGTGTTAGGAGGAATCAGCATACTTACTGCAGATCAATGAGCTTGTTTGGTGTTCTGCACAGATAAATGATATGACATGTAAGGCAAGCCCCATGCTGCCTCCAAGAGCGCATTCCAGTAGTCTTTTTTTCCAAAATAATCACATTATTATTATTATACAGGATTTTTATAGCGCCAACAGTTTGTGCAGTGCTTTACAATATAAGGAAGACATTACAATCACAATACAATTCAAGCCCTGCCTGTGAAAGCTTACCATCTAGAAGGGAGGGGGAAGTAATACATGATGAGGTAGCTGTGTGGGGATGAATTGTTACATGACACAAGGGGCAGAGCTTGTACCAAAGGGCATCATCATGTGCATACTGCAGCATGATGTCTAAATACAGCCCTATGCATCTGTAATAGTTAATGCAATAGCTGATATTACATGGTCCACAAGTTCTGTTGTAATATTAAAGGAGTTCTGCTGCCTTTTTTATGGTTAAAAGAATAAAATATAAAAAGTGACTATTTCCCCCCTGATATTCTTAGCCTGATACATCAGTGATTCCCTACCATGTTGATACTATCCTGCATGCACTTCAGCAGTAAGGACATGCTGTGAGAGGGATTCTCATGCTGGTGCTTTAGGACTGGTGATCCCAGGCTCTGGTTGAAAAGTGATATGACTCCAGGCTAAGGAACAATTTTAGCTATGGCGTTACTTATGATATTACTGTATAAACTACACAGATTGGGCAACAAGTGGTGTAATAACCAGCTATAGTCAGGGAGAAAAGGTAATATGACAGGTAAGGTATGTGGGTACATAAGGAAGGTACAAGTGAAGATAGTTACACAATTAATCTGAAAATAACCTGCATTAGGAGATAATGACATGTCTATGATATCCTGCAGTCATTTCTTCGCAGGGGGAGTATCAGTTGGACAGGTTAGAATACATTGTCCAGTGACTATTATTTCCCCCAAGGTAAGGTGGTTCCTGGGCTAAACACAAATGTTCACTATTGAGTCCCCTCTGTTAAGCTGGCTCCAACAGCCTCTTCACCACTCTCTCCCAAAACCCCCCTCCCCACGCTATTAATAAATTCTTTATTTTTCAATTTTTTATAGCTTACACCGTACATAAAGGACAATGCAGGAAAAAGAAAAGGGTATACATAATACAATCTTTGCAAATATAAACCAACACGGTCATTGCAAAACTGTCAAAAAACAAACAACTAATTGTTTAGCCATACAGGCACCTGTGGTTAAAAAAAAGAAAGGGGGAGGCAGCTTTCTGGCTCGTGTGGTGGGACCGAAGATGGGTAGTCGGGTGTTTATGCCGGCCGCGCTGTCATTTGAGGTGTCTGATGTAATTAACTGGCCCGTGCCTTATTGGTAAGTGCTCTCTTTATCGATTTCATAAAAGAGTTAAAGAAGATGAGGAAACAGCCGACTTAACACCCCGCTGGTTATATGCGGGCGGTGATATAGTGAAGAGCACACATGTGTACATAGTACCAACTTATGTGTTGGGTTATTGGATAAGTATTAGGCATGGTGGGATAAGGAAGATGCCAAGTGGTTTATTAATGGTTATCAATAATACCCGGGGTCTGTGTGAAAGAGTGGGAGAGAAGAAAGAAACTTCAGGAGAGGAAGAAAGAGGGGGAGATGCTAGATTAGAGTACGGTATATTATGTTATGATCTCAGTTGCTCTCCAAGGGTGAGATATTCAGGCGAGCGCATAAATTCCATCCAGGGATGCCATGTATTAAAGAATGAAGTATAATTGTGGTTAATTGAGCTCGTGAGGTCTTCCATGAGGTAGATATCGTGGATGCGGTCTAAAACCTGTCTGATAAGCGGTGGTTCAGGTTTTTTCCAGAGGGCTGGTATACAGGCCCGGGCTACATTGACTATGTGTCTAGTAAGAGAGCAGGAGTAGACACGCATCGGTATATTATTGTGGTGTAAGAGGAAGAAGGCAGGGTCTCGTAGAACCGGGGCGTCGGTAAATTTTTGCGCAAGGGCGTGCACCTTATCCCAAAATTGCACAAGGGCCGGGCAAGACCAGAACATATGGAGCATGCCTGCCGAGGACTGTTGGCACCGCCAGCACTGGTCTGGTGAGTCCGGGAATAATGAGTGGAGGGCTCGTGGCGTGCGGTACCATCTGGTCACTATTTTGTAGCCGAATTCTTGGTACCTGTTGCTAATTGAGGAACAGTAAGAAAGAGACAGTAGTTTAGTTGCGGCTTCTGTTGGTATAGCAATCTGGAGTTCCTCCTCCCATTTTGACAGGAACCATAGTGGGGATTGGATCGACTGTTCGATCAATTGCGTGTAGCAGAAGGAGTGGACATGTCGTGGCGGGTGAGTTTGGGTACAGAGTTGTTCGAATGGAGTGAGCGGTCTTTTATGATTATACACCAGTGGAATGGTAGAGAGGAAATGGGTTAAGCGCATGGCGGACCAGAAGTCGAGAGGTCCATATTCTGGTTGAGTATGGAGGGCATGGAAGAAGGGCCACTCCGTGCTCTTCAAGAGATGTATAGCTTTATGGATACCCAATCCTCTCAAAGTCGAGTATGTGGGGTGTCCTATGCCTGGGGGAAAAGAGGGGTTATCAAGTATGGGGAAAAGGGGAGAAGGGGTAGAGGAGAGGGATCCCTTGGTGAAGACCGTACTTGCTAGTTTTAATGTGGGATCAATGGTGGGGTGCGAGCGTATTTGAGGAGTTGGTGGCTCTATACTCCAAGGTAAGTTGGCCAATGGTACTCCAACGAGGGATTGTTCTATCTCAATCCAAAGTTTAGAGGGAGAGTAATGGTTCCAATCAACTATACGGGCTAAGTGCGTGGCAATATAGTATTGGTATACATCCGGAAGCAACATCCCCCCTGAATGCTTAGGTCTCCGCATAATATCGTAACTCAGTCTCGGTGGTTTACGGAGCCAGACAAATTCCGTAAAAAACGCTCGTATACTACGAAAAAAGGATAGGGGGATGTGTATTGGCAGTGCTTGGAGAGGGTACAGTAGGAGGATAGATTGTTTCAGGATATTGCTGCGCCCCATCCAGGAGAAATAATTTTTGGCCCATGTGGCTAGGTCCCCACGCTATTAACATACATTAGTAGGATCGGCAGAGCGGATAGATTTATGGAGGGTTCTGCATTGCTCTTCAGATTTTGTGCTCTAAGAGAAGTCAGATTGTCCGGGGACATTCAACTACACTCTGATGTATGTGGCTTGCCTTTAGCTGGGTAAACATGGTTAGAATTTAATTGTGGTTTTCCGAACATTTGTTTGATTTTCTAATAGTCAATGGGTTCAAATAGATGAACAAATGTCTAATTGTGAATGTGGTTTATGCTCGCTCAGGAAACTCCACTTATTCAAAAATTGAATGTCAAAACTAAACAAAATTTTGAATGGCATTCATCAGCTCTTTGATGGTATTATTGAATGAACTGGCAAGATTTTTCACATGAACCTTGGTATGAAATTCTAAGGTGCTCGCCACAGTCAGGATACCTGAACGGTGCTTGCAGCTGATTGGCTGAGGAATTTCCAGCATGTTCCTTTGGCAAAAGTCAATCTTGTGATTGAGGTTTGTTGAGGGTATAGGGTCACCAATTCAACAAATTTTGCTCTGTGTGTACCCAGCTTTAGACCGAGGAAGTTGTTCCTCCAACCAGATGTCCTTTATCAACACAGAGATACAAGAATTGATGTTGGAGTGTTTGCTTTCTGTGTATAGGTAATGCAAGGATTTCTTAGTGTAACTGAAAGAAGCAACTGGTAGAGAATAGATGCTAAATTCTAGTATGATATTAACTAGCTGCCAAAAAAACAACCTGTATCTGGTGTTTTTGTGTGGTCATCAGCCCACCTTGATAGCTAGTTGCAAGGCCATATCAAGGATCACAGGAGGTAGTTAACGAACAATCATTTTTTATGATATTTGAAAAATTTATCTGAAATTTCCTTCCAATGGCATGAGAGAGAATTATCAGCCCACCTGCAGGACTTCCCACAATATTATTTAGCAAATCTAATGGAATTGATTACATTTTGGTGAGCAGCTTTAGAATAGTCATAATCATTGCTAAGGCCTCCTCAAAGGACATAGGGTAACTCTGTTGCATTCCAGTTATTATGCTAACCTTCTATGTCTTACAAGGTTTTAGACAATAGAACATTCAAGCATTTTGAAGCTGGCACACTAATATACACCAGAGAACCTGTTGAGAAGAATAACCTTTGGGTTTGACAAACTAGAAGAATGGTCCAAAACTGTAGGAATTTATACTTTCTTTACGTACTGTCCTAAATGTTCCTTAACCCAAGAAACAGCTAAAATATGTTTTATATTTAGTGGCCTGTAAAATCATAATGACATAGAGCTCAATCTCTAATTTCCAATACTTAAAAAACCCTAGCCGTTCTCTTCCTCTGTAGCAGCTGTCTTTTATAAAATTGTGTTCACTGATGCTCAGATGCTACCTAGATCTTACAATACTATAATGTTTCAAACATAGGGAATATTGAGTCAAAGCTGTAAACACATTCAATGGCAACAACAACAAAACAGGCAAAGAGTTCAAAAAGGAGAGAAGGCAGATGTCAATCCAAATGATCACAAAAACCATCATTTAGGGCCTGACTCAATCAAAACTGGATGCTTTATCATGCACTCTTGGAAGAGAACATACACTTTTGTGCCCATGAATGCACATCTGCATGGTATGGTGAAAGACATAACTACACAGTGATGCATGCCCATGAACATGGGAGGTGCAACAATGGAGTGATACAGGTAAGTTTCTCACCAAATTCCTTGTTGTAAGTAAAGGTCCTCATAGACAAGACAGTTCCCTTCCTCATTCCTTTCCAGTGACACAAAACAATGACCTTACAAATGTATGGATTACCCTGCAGAACTCTAAAGGTGGTTGGATCATGCCTGAATGAACAACTTCCTTCTCAAATCTACAGGAAGCATTATTCAGGAGTTTGTTTCTCATTCAGCTGAAGGTGCACATTTATTAGAGTTTCCTTTATTCTTTGACAGTGAATTCTATTACAGTACACAGTTCAGTACACTCTGTAATATGTGAGTCATGAGGCGAGCTAATACAACCTATACAGGATGTCTACATTTCCTGACGGAATGTCAACAAATACATTTAAAAGCCCTTCCTTTCAATATTACTCTGCTTTATATTCAAATAGTCAACCTTATCCTGTTGATGGTGGGTCATTTTTGAGTGATCTACAACTGCCTGCATTGACCGCACAGGAGCTTGATCACCTCAATGGGGAGATTTCGGTAGCTTACATTTCTAGAGTTATTAGAACCTATCAAATCTTAAATCACCGGGTCCTGATGGAATGTCCATTGGGTTTTATAAATGTCTTTTAGATGTGGTGGGTCCTCCTTTTGAACCTCCTTATAAGTACATGTACTCTACTTGGTCATATCTCCCCACAGGTGAGGAGGCTATTGTTACAGTCTGTGAAGGTTCTCATTCATTCAGGTCATGGTACTGTATATCTGTAAAAAATCAGTCAAGGCAACTGGACTTTCTGTATTTATCTTGAAGACGTTTCACTGGTCATCCAACCAGCTTTCTCAATTCAGAATGACGATCGTGTTTTTTACAGATATTTTTTTACAGATATTGTTACAGTCATTCCTAAAAAGGATATAGATAATTTGCATCCTGCCTCCTATGGTCCAATCTCCCTTATCTACCAAGATGTTAAATATCTCTCCAAAATACTAATGATTAGGTTGGCCTCCATCTTACCCAAATTATTGGGTCCAGAGCAGGCTGGTTGGTTATTGGAAGCTCTGCAGTTACTTATAATAGAAAATTCATATCGGTCCTTGAGGCTCATAAGTTACTAAGGTCCTAACTATTTTGAGCTTCAGGGGCCAATTTGTTGATTTCATTGCTTCTATGTATGCCTCTCCAAGGGCTAAAATCCATGTGGGCAGTGCAATGTCACAATCCTTTAACCTCCAAGAGGGCACCAGATAGGGCTACCCCATCTCTTCTTTTCTGTGTACTGATTGAGCCACTTGCTCGATCACTCATTACCTCCACACAGTTTAGGTGGATATTATTGGGCAATATGGAAATAAAACTTGCCATGTTTGCTGATGACATATTGCTATTTTTTTTTCTAATCCAAGGGCCCAACTTGAACCCATGGTGTCCTTTATATCTGAATTTGGGGTACATCGGGTCTAAGTATCAACTACACCAAAAGTGAAATTATTTTTCTAACACATAATGACCCAATGAGGAACGGCGTTGGGTTCATGCATTGGGGTTTCGGATGGCTAGCTCTTCAATAACTTATCTGGGCATGTGTATCCCTAGATCTGCTCCTGAATTATATTCTCTTAAGTTTACTAGCCTTATTTCTAAGATACTACAAGAACTGGCTGCCTGGAAAACCCTCCCTGTGTCTCTTATTGGGAGATGCCATCTCATCAAGATGATAAGTTTTGTAAGATTACTATATCCCCTGCAGACTCTCCCTCTCCTCTTGAAACACTTTAAAGTCACCAGGTTAAGCCAAGCATTGTCTTGCATAATGCATTTAATTTGCCTTATACAGAAGCCTCCCATACACATTGCCTCTCAGCTTGGCCAAAGTCTTCAGTTTCGAAAACAAAATTGGATCATCTTTTGTGGTCCTTATATCCAGAATTTCTGGTCCCTCACCTTTGCATACTTGCAAACTAGGGATGCACAGATACTTTTCGAGTACCAACGCAGATACTTGTCATTTTCATGAGAACTACCAGGGTTGCAGCGGTTGCAGCTGGGACCAGGCTCTGGCACTCCACCACTGTCCTGAAATCATTAGTCTGTATTGTTTTAGAAAAACTGCCACATGACAATAAACAGAAATGTATCAGTACTCGTACTTGTAAGTACTCGGCAAGTACCAGTACTCGTACTTGCAAAACTGGTATCTGTGCATCCCTTTATTTATATTTATAAAAACAAAATCGTACATTAAAACAGAGATGTACAAATCCCAGGAGCTCCATGTGCTCCTTACAAATGACAGCTGCCTCCTAATTTTTTAATTTTTTTCTAGTCTAGTCTTGGAGCTCAAAAGTATCGGTACATGTACTCGTACTTGTACCGAGTACTATACTTGGTATCTGTGCAACCCTATTGCAAACCCTCACAAACATTATGTGCACCGTTTCCCTGTCTCTTGCTCTCTTACACTTCTCCCTTCTTCCCCTAGTTCTGCCCTCCAATTACTTCAAATTGAGCACCTAGGTGTGTTGACGTGTCACAGCTCTTATATAATCTAATGTTTTTGGAACAATTGGAAGCCTCCAAAAATCTAGACTTACTAACACCTACATTTTTTTAAAACCTGGTCCTTTTTTTTTGATACACACACTCACTTCCCTCGGTGAATGAGGTTGTGTCTCCCTTCCAATTCTCTAAATGGTACTTTACAGGTAAAAAGGTTCCCTGGGTCCCTCTACATTTTGAGCAGTTCATTCTCAGTTTTCTGTTTCTATGCTATTGCAGTATTGAGTACTTAAAGGAGAACTATGAGGTGAGTGCTTTCCACTCACCTCATAGTTCTAGCCGACCTGTGACAATGAGACTGTCACAGGTCGGCTCAGTAGATCGGGAGGTGAGCGAACACATACCGGCATTCGTTCACCTCTCGATCCTGTCACGGCTCTCTGCCGTGACAGGGGGAGGGGCTGGATTCCCCTGACTGACTGGCGGAACGAACGGGGAGGGGGCGGGTACAGCTGGATCTGACTTTAGATCGGCAGCA
>NW_017306916.1:832498-881994 GCF_000935625.1 Nanorana parkeri
GCAAAACTGGTATCTGTGCATCCCTTTATTTATATTTATAAAAACAAAATCGTACATTAAAACAGAGATGTACAAATCCCAGGAGCTCCATGTGCTCCTTACAAATGACAGCTGCCTCCTAATTTTTTAATTTTTTTCTAGTCTAGTCTTGGAGCTCAAAAGTATCGGTACATGTACTCGTACTTGTACCGAGTACTATACTTGGTATCTGTGCAACCCTATTGCAAACCCTCACAAACATTATGTGCACCGTTTCCCTGTCTCTTGCTCTCTTACACTTCTCCCTTCTTCCCCTAGTTCTGCCCTCCAATTACTTCAAATTGAGCACCTAGGTGTGTTGACGTGTCACAGCTCTTATATAATCTAATGTTTTTGGAACAATTGGAAGCCTCCAAAAATCTAGACTTACTAACACCTACATTTTTTTAAAACCTGGTCCTTTTTTTTTGATACACACACTCACTTCCCTCGGTGAATGAGGTTGTGTCTCCCTTCCAATTCTCTAAATGGTACTTTACAGGTAAAAAGGTTCCCTGGGTCCCTCTACATTTTGAGCAGTTCATTCTCAGTTTTCTGTTTCTATGCTATTGCAGTATTGAGTACTTAAAGGAGAACTATGAGGTGAGTGCTTTCCACTCACCTCATAGTTCTAGCCGACCTGTGACAATGAGACTGTCACAGGTCGGCTCAGTAGATCGGGAGGTGAGCGAACACATACCGGCATTCGTTCACCTCTCGATCCTGTCACGGCTCTCTGCCGTGACAGGGGGAGGGGCTGGATTCCCCTGACTGACTGGCGGAACGAACGGGGAGGGGGCGGGTACAGCTGGCTCTGCCTTTAGATAGGCAGAGCCAGCTGTCAGTCATGCAGCTGGGCGGATCCCGGCACAATTGTAGGGATCCGCTTCAGCTGCGGCGTCCACATACCAGTGGATTAAGGAAGTGAAACTTGGAGGACTGGCATGGTAATAACATGGCTAGAGAAGTTGATGGTCAAAATAATTCCTTTGGCGGAATAGCCCATCATTGTCCACATTCTGGGTCACCAAACAGTTAATATTTCAAGGTCCGATTATGTGGTGATGTGATTTAGAGGGTATTAGGAAAAAAAGGGAGGTTTTTACACATTTTACCAGTAATGAAAATAACTAATAAAAGGACAAATAAGGGTGCAACAAAAATAAAAAATTTTTTAACCATTATTAGTAACATTTATACATATAAGAAAGAGTTATAGAAGAAAACCACAAGGATGTATATAAAAAAAAAACAACATTTTTGAGACCACCTCTTCTATAAATATATATCTCATAATGCAATTAAATTGAACAATATGTCCAAATTATTTCTTGCTCATGGAAGCAATACATGTAAATGTATCTATATCAATCAAGTATTTGTACAAATAGTAGTTCACATTCATTTGAAATGGCCGGAGGTGGCCGTGACGTCACAACTGGCTCCGCCCAATTGTTGTCATACAATGACAGGCTACTGTCCTCATATGACCTGGTGGAGCCTGCAGTGATGTCACCACTAGCTCCGCCTATCTGTTCACATTCATCAGGCAACTGTCAAATTGTTAATTTGCGGCTGGATTCTGTCGCATGTGGGCTGGTCAGCGGGAGTGGGGTTTTTTTTTGTATTTCTACGAGGTGGCGTGGACATTGCTGCATTACGTGATTTACCCTGGATTTTTTGGAATTGTTTTTTTTTTTAATTAAAAGAATAGTCAAAAAATTTAGTTTTGTTTTCCTTTTCAATTAAAGGATTTTTTTCTAGAAGTGTGGTGTATTTATTTACATTTTTCTTTAACTCTTTAGTGAATGAGCAGGGGTAAAAGCACCCTTCCAATGCCGAGGGCATGTGGCCTGGTATCAGGGCAGGATTTACTCCCTCTGCTACCCCAGGGCCGGGTTCCTCAATGTGCCCCCCTACCTGCCAAATCCACCACCATGGAGAATGGCATACCTGCAGGCTACATACAAGTGATCTCGTCGACATTGCCAAGATCACTTGTACAAAACAAGCGGCGGCTTCCCCGCTGCAGCCCAAAGCAGGGCTAAATGTAGAAAACAACTACCCCCCTGGCGCCCAGAACTGCATGTCCTGGGCATTGGGATATAGGAGTTCCACACCCCTGCTGCCCCTCTACTCCCTGCTGCCCCAAGGCCGGGCCTTGGTTGGCCTTGTGAGAAATCTGGCCCTGCCTGGTATGGCGCGGGGACGTTCACTCGTCCCCTCCTTTCCTGCCCTGCCAGGCCTGCGCTCTGATTAAGCATCTGGTTGGGTATTTTAGGGGGGACCCAACTTTTGTTTACCCATTTTTTGGCAGTGGGGTTCCCACTTAAAATTCCTACCAGACCTAAAGGGCCTGATATGACTTTTGGGGGGAACCCCACTCAGTTTTTTTTTAAATTTGTTTACAATTGCAGGCAGAATGGTCTGCTCCCTGCAATTGTGAAAAATCAAACAGAGAGAACGGTCTGCTTCGGCGACCGAAGTGAACCAAAGAATTAGCCAAAGCTACAGCTAGATCCTTCAGGTCTTTAGTGAATAACCCCCTAAAGGTGTCTATGTCCATAATATTTGATATTATCTATGCATCACTCCTGCAGGTAAGCAGTACACTATGAATCATAGTTCATCTGAGAAATAGTTTGTTATAATTGCAGAGTTGAGTGCCACGTGTGTCTCCTTATAAATACAACTTAACCCATATGCCATGTAATCAGATGAATGCGGTGTAAAAGCCTGCATGAATCACATATAAGGATCTGCGTGTGTGTTTCGGCTATTGTTTGTTTTATAACAGTTCCTATTGCAGTCAAATGGAAAAAATGTAAATAGATAATCTGCGCTTCTGGAGAGAGGTAGTAAGAAAATTAAGTGAATACTTAAATAATAAAAAATGGTAGTATAGAAGGAATAAATAAGTGATTAATTAAATAATTAAAAATAGTGAACAAATCTAATAAACCCAAAGCAGCTCTAAAAAGGGGATTATAGAAATCCCTACGGTAATCAATCAAAATAAAAAGCGCTAAAGGTATTAAATAATTGTGTATAAAAAGTGGAAGATAGGTTTTCAGGCGGGTCGGCCTGAAGCCTATTAATGTATATGAAATGTGATTAATAAACCAATACAAAATTGCTGTGATAAAGATAAAAATAAAACATAAAAACCAATCAAATTGTCCAATAAAGTCATATAAAAATCCTGTGAAACATCAAAAAGTGTTCCTTATGGAAAAAAATTCGGTGAACGGTGAACCCCGTGTATAAACAAAAGGTATCAGTGTATTTAAGGTGGTCCGAACTGCCCCTCTCGGGTGGGTACTCACCAAATAGAAGCTGATCAAAAGAGCTCTTAGTGAGTAATAGCGTAGTTGGACTTGAGAGCAAACGTTTTCTCCACGAGTCCCGGCAGACGAACACTTGGCTTTCTCCCCTATATTGCTGGCTATGTCTCAGGGATGAGGAGATCGATCCTTTTAGACGCGGTGTTGGTAAAGTGCAGGACTGTGCAGGGAGCGTCTCACGGGCGGGAGCGTGCAGGACGAGCCGTTGCTGACTACGTCTCCGTCCATCTGCCTCATCCCTGAGACATAGCCAGCAATATAGGGGAGAAAGCCAAGTGTTCGTCTGCCGGGACTCGTGGAGAACGAGTTTTATCTTTATCACAGCAATTTTGTATTGGTTTATTAATCACATTTCATATACATTAATAATAGGCTTCAGGCCGACCCGCCTGAAAACCTATCTTCCACTTTTTATACACAATTATTTAATACCTTTAGCGCTTTTTATTTTAAATGGGAAAAATGGCTTGCTTGGGTAGTATGTGATGGGTGAGAACAAACAAAAGATAAAACAAAGTGTATCACCGAATATTAGGATAACATCACTCCCGCTATAAATACTGCATGTAGTTAAGCAGCATGTATTGGATTATTCCAGTGCCCAAAACGTACATAGACAAAGTTGTAATTTTCCATACATGGAGTGTGTGTACCTTTCCTTTTTATGAACTGTACTGCATTCAAACACTTGTTTGTGCTCAGCCGTCACATACAACCTAAGCAAGCCATTTTTTTCATTTGTCTGCAATAGGAACTGTATAAATCCATCTATGGCAGCAACAAATACATGCATATTTACATATGATTCATGCAAACTTTTACTCTACATTCATCTGATGATATGAGCTATAGAATTCATTTGTATTTAATAAGGCGATGCAAGGGGCAATGAACACTGCAATTCTACTACTTTTCAGATGGACTATGATTCATAGTGTACTATTTACCTTCATATTACTTCAGCTAATGTTGCATATTTATGGACATAGACACTTTTAGATTTTATACCTCATGATACACTGAGAGCTATATATGTGTGCAGATATGGCTAGCAGATTTCTGTTGTTTCATCGATACAGAAAAATAATTTATGTCTGACTATACTCAATCAAGGGGCTATTTATATGTGAATTGCCATTTGTGAAAAGACTTTACTGATATATACAAATCGAGACAGTCATTGTGCAAATTATTCAGCTGGCCAGCAGATTACTATTGTTCCATATGGAAAAATAATTAATTAATCAATAATATCTTTAGCCAATAAAGTGGCTGTTTATAAATAAAGTGAACTGCTATTTGTGCAAAGCCTTTATTGAGACATACATTTGCCGCACCCTTATTTGCCCAGATTATTATAATTATACAGGATTTATAGTGTCAACAGTTTGTGCAGCGCTTTACAACATAAGGAAGACATTACAGTTATAATACAAATCAGAACAAGATGGCAAGGAGGGCCCTGCCCACGAGAGCTTACAATCTATCTCAAGTATACTCATTGCTGATAACTTTTATCAAGTGGATATAATGTGTAGCTTTCCTTTACCATATTTGGGTTATTTATTATAGCACCTATTCATATACTCTTTCATTCAAACTTTTACACTTCTTCTCTGGTAATTCCAGCCAAGCTTGTGTTGGTTTTAGTCATATTGTGAACAGATAAATACATTTAGCAGTACCTGCTCTTTGTAAATTTCCTAAAAAGCTTGACTAGATTTTCATAACAAATACTCAATACCCTTCAACATTCTTAAAGTGGAACTCCTAGTATTTACCCATCATCTTCCACCATACATTGAAGCCCCCCCAGTATTTTTTGGTTTAAAAAAAATTATGCATATCTTTTTCCTTCCAGCTGGTCTGGTGACATTATGTCAGTTTTCTCTTCTTACTACGGCAGTGGCTGCGGCAGCCATTCCTCCTGGACTGAGCAGTGCCAGGAAATGGGCAGAATGACATCACTGGTGTTTTGCCCAAATAGAGGTGCTGGTGCTGGGGAGAGCGCTGAAGAGTGGAGAGGGCAAGTTGAACTTGGATTTTTTTTTTTTTTTTTAACATTGGAGGGGAAAACTAAAAATAAAAAACTGTAATTGGAGTTCCACTTTAAATCACATCAGTTGGCTTTTCTCAATCTGCAAGAGCAGCCTCCAAGACACTTTTGGTTTGCCAATCTTCACACTTTATCAAGTCCAAGAGTAACCTAATTTCTGCCATTTATAACAGCAGTCTTGTTCATTGTTCTTACCAATAGCTTATGATCACAGGGGAGGACTGGTGCATAGAATGATAAACCACAAGCCTCATCCAAAAAACATAGCTTTTTCCCCCTGCCATATACAGATACAGCGTCTGCATAACTGCAGCTGCTGACTCAATCCTCTTCGCCTAAAAAAAACAAAACCTTAAATGAACAACATTTATTTTTGCTGTTTCCATGTTTTTTTTTCTCCATAAAATACTGTGTGCATTTGTTTTAATTTTTTTTGTATCTCCTTCATACTATTTCAGCCTCTTCAGCATCAGGTACACACCATTGCCCTGGACAATGCCTGCACAATATACACTGAGTGGCCAGATTATTATGACCACCCCATCAGTACTTCGTTGGGCCACCTTTTGCCTTCAATACTGCGGCGATTCTTCTGGGCATTGACTCCACGAGATGTTGAAAGGTGATGCGAGGAATCTGACACCATGCAGTCCAATAGCACTGTCCAGTTCTGTGAGATTTGATGGTTGTAGAACCAGCTGCCTGATGGCTTTTTAAGCCACTCAGTGTATATATCAGAATGACTGCTTGTGGTTTCCACTAGGGTCTGATATATCCCTAGGTCACACAGGCTGTAGCCTGGGGCACCTATACTGCTGGGGGTGACGTAGAGTATGGTTACTAGGTGTCCTGGACCCTGCAGGGCTATCCTTTGCAGAATGGCATCAGGTGCCTGGTGCTGGAACGCTCTGCCTTCCAGCACTGAATACTATTCTAGCAGGCAACATAAGGGGCATTGGAAATCAATGCCTCATCTATTGCCCAGCAGTGCAGCTTCATGCAAACCTCCTGTTAGCATGGAGGTCTGTAGTAAACCAAAGTATCAAAGAACATTTCCAATGGCAACAACAAAACAGGCCAAGAGTCAAACAAAAAGAAGAGGAGCGTTAGCTTGGGGTAAAAGCAGGAGACACCATTAGTGCCACTGATCCAGAAGCACCTGCACCCCCCTTCTGCCAAATCCACAGGACCCAGCCAATTGCTGTGCTCCAGCCACCCACAGTGCCCTCCACCCCTTGCACTGCTCCACTGCCACCTGCAGTACCCCTTAGCCCCATTTTCAGTCCCCAGCAAACATCAGTACCCCACATCTCTTTACAGAGCCCCCTCACACTTTTGCAGTGGCCTTAATTCCAATCTACCACCCCTCAGCCACCTACAGTATCCCTCTAACCCATACAGTAACCCGTATCCCTTTCAGTATCCTAATCACAGTGTAACTCTGTCACTGTCCAGATAATTTTTTCCACAAGTCAGATATCATAACAAATATTTAGACACTTACATCATTCTGCATTCTCATTCTTGTGATTACTGCAGCTTCAGAAGGATATCCAAGATATACCTGCACACTCATCTACTAAAAGCCAATATAGTTTTTCTGTTGGTTACCATGCAAGCCTTTTGTTGCTATTGAAAAGCTTTCTTTCTCTTGTGCCTTTGCCAATTTGTTCCTGAATTACAATTCATGAAAAACAATATGGTCAGGGCCATATTTAGGTAGGCATAAACCCTAACTGGATGACATAGATAATTGTCATTTAATACTTGTTTTCACCTTTTTTGATCCTTTGTTCCATCTCTGTTCTTCTGCGGCCACTTTGCAGCCACGTTTTGTCTGCATACATGTACTTCAGCTATGGCTGCATGGTATTTCTCAGGGTGGGTTCCTCAATGGTGACAACAGTGGATCATACTTATGTAATGTATGTTGAAATGACCATGTGGTAAGGTGACAGGGTAGGAGCACAACTGGAAGACTAGAACAAAGCGTTGTTAAAATTATTATTATTATTATACAGGATTTATATAGCGCCAACAATTTGCTCAGCGCTTTACAAAATAGTGGAGAAAGCACAGTTACAATACAATTTACAGAGGGGGCGTATTGTGGATTCTGGCCTTGGGGCTGCAGGGGGAGTAAATCCGGCCCTGCTTAAAATCTAGAAGGAGCCTAGGAGGGGCAAGTGATACAAAAGGTAATAATTGTTTGGATTGAGTTATTGGAGGAAGTAAAAGCCAGTTATGTTGAGAAGCGGTAGGCTTCTCTGAAGAGAAGAAATAATACGTGGATCACTATCTGATTTCAACATATTGAAAATTACTTTTGAAGGTACTTTACCATGTTAAAACATCCTAAATCGCTACCCCTACAGGTTACTTTTTTTGTTTGTGGTGGCAGAGTCATTTTAAAGCTTACATGAGATTTTAGTGATTAAGTTAACATATACTGATCTCCAGGCTAGCACCAAAATACACACTGAAATGCATATATGGGAACTGTCAAAAGATTTGTAAATCTGTGCAACCATTCTTGTGTTTCAAAAACAAAAATTTCCCAGCATATTTACCAGCCAGTATACAAAAAAGGTTTCTGGGACCTTCCCCCTGACGCAAACAGGAAACCATGATGAGGGCAGCCATTCCACGGCAGGCTGCGGAAAAGCTCCGCTGGAACCGGTACAGCTGGAGGATGGTTGCCGCTCTTAAAAGAGGGGAACCTCAGGGCCAATTTTGCCCCAAAGGGCAGGACAGGATGGGGGCTGCCCTGGGAAGCTGCTCCAGTATCCCCAAGACCGATGGCCAAGAAGGGGATACCTTGCGTAGTAGGCCCCTGCAACTAGCACGCAGGCCTATACAGAAAATAACAAAAGATCCCGATGCTCCTGTCTAGGCCGAGGAAACACAAATAACTGAGGCATGCTAGTACTAAGCGCCCTTTTATTTGGTGTGTATGATGTGTTTCCTGTTTCAGGTGGGAGGAGACTATCTCTCAGATGCTGTCCTGGAAGATTACTTGGGAAAACGAAAACAAATGACCCTGCTTTAACTATTTAGGTTAAAAACAGAGGTCACCTTGCCTTGTCAAGGCTTCTCTATGTATTGTGGTCCTAACACTAATCTATGAGAGCCTCCATCTTGGAGCATATACAGCAAAAGAGAAAATCAGTGCATGTATGCCTGGAGGTAGCCCATTCCTCCTTAAAGGCATAGGGACACACCAGAAGCCCAGCACATCACAATGACAGCTGAAGTCCCCAGTGTGTCCCCACACCAAATCCAACAGAAAACTCTCACAGGTTACAGTCAGCACCACACTACGCAGAGGGGCCTTGACTAGGCAGCGTGGCTTCCAGATATTTAGCAAAAGTTGTAAAACTAAAACCTCTGTTTAAAAAAAAAAAAATGTAAGTACTTTATTCAACACAGTCATACATAACAAAGCTCGTACAGTGAATAAACACCACATAAGGCACCACAGCATTCCAAAATATGCTCATCAAGTGATACACTTAGACCATAATCAGAATAATGCAGCCAAGGAATATAATACGCTGAAATATAAAATTCTAACTACCATAATATAAGAGTACCAGAAGTACTACTACAGGGTTAGGGATAATATGGTCAAAGGACAAGGAAAAAAGTGAACAGGTCCCATAAGGCCTAGAACCTGAAAAAGGGATAGAGAAGGGAATGAGTCAGCGAGAACAGTGTGCAGAGTGAGAAAGCTGAGGAAGAGGCATAAGAGCAGGCAGGGAAAAGGAAGGGCAGGAAAGGCTAAAAAGAAAGGATCCCAGAAAACCTCTCTTTCTAACCCTAATAGTTAGACAGTGTCATTTGTTTTTTGAGGGGGTTTTTTTGCAGGCTGGCTGGTAAGTGTGCTGGGAAATGTTTGTGTTTGTATTGTGTAAAGCCTTTCCTTGTGCACCTTACTTTAAAAGCTAGTTATAAATTGATTTGTACGGTTGCCATTTGTTGGATTTGGTGTGGGCGGGCTTCAGCTGTAACTGTAATGTGCTTGGGCTTCTGGCGTGTCTCTATGCCTTTCAGGAGGAATAGGCTACCTCCAGGTGTACCTTCACAAGAAGTGTCTACCTGTACTTATTTTATCTTTTTATATATGCTCCAAGATGGAGGCTTTTCTCCAAAATAAAAGGCAGCGTTGCTTCCACGTATTTTGCAAAAGTTGTACAACTAAAACCTCTGTTTTTGCAGGCTGGCTGATAAGTGTGCTGGGAAATGTTTGTGTTAATTCTTGTGTTCCAGACACACTGACAGAGTTTCAAACTCCACTTCAACAGCAGACCAGCTAGGTCAAGCCTAGAGATGAGCCAGTTCCCATGAGCTCATCCAAGACCACTTAAAACTGTGACAGCCACAAACCCCTCTGGCCCAGTCAGTGGCAGCAGTTGTCGCTGGGGCATTCCCCACCCCTTTGTTTTGTATATCTGCTGGCCGGGGAATGTGCCCCTCTGCAACTGACTCCTTTGTGTGTCTGTGTGTGTACCAAGTCCATGGTCATCACAAGTCAAGATTTCTCCCATTGACTGTAGATTGAACAATGTAGGAGCAGCAAAACACTAATGATGTCATCCCTCCACTCACTCCTCCTAGCAGAGTGTTTACTGTGAGCGCTGCAACAGAGCCTGACTACTTTCTAGCTCTGGCCTTCCCTCTTGCACTCAAAATGCTACTGATACAGGGATTACAGGAGGCATAGTAACAGCAAACACCTAACTGCATTAATTGCTTGTTTTAATGTCTGCTTAAGGTTCAACATTACCCTGTTTAATGTTTCCATAGAATTATGAACTTTAATTCATGTCAATGAAAAAGATCCTGAACACTATAGTATGTCTCTGATACGACAGTGAATAAATACAGATGCAATATGCAAGAAGAATGTAGTACATGTATAAATAAGGGCACGTTAGGGCAATATAGATTTTTTTTTTATAAATGCCCATATTTAAAAAGACCATTGAATTTAGGGCTACTAATGATGACAAAGAAAACAGTAAAACAATTATGATGAATGAATATATTTGCTTTTAATATGGCCCACAAACATTGATGTAACATGTTTAATGTTGCCCAAGGTTAAAGCTCATATGAATAGACTATTGCTACAAAGTGTAACAGGACTGCAAATGATTTCTGAAACTCGAGCTCTTTATTTTAACAACCTATTATATTGTTACTTGGGGCAAAAAGCTAATGCCAGTGGACTATTAAAAGGAGAACTATGAGGTGAGTGCTTTTTACTCACCTCATAGTTCTAGCCGACCTGTGACAATGAGACTGTCACAGGTCGGCTCAGTAGATCGGGAGGTGAGCGAACACATACCGCCGTTCGCTCACCTCTCCATCCTGTCACGGCTCTCTGCCGTGACAGGGGAGGGGCTGGATTCCCCCCTCCACGCTCCGATCCGACAGCGCTGACTGGCGGATCGGACAGGGCGGGTACAGCTGGTTCTGCCTCTAGATAGGTTCTGCCTCTAGATAGCTACATCTCGCGGTATAGTGAGCCGAGGGTGACGGGAGGACGCTAGTTTGTGTCCTCCCGTTACCCTAAGGAGAACTATGGGAAAAGCCTTAACCCCATAGTTCTCCTTTTAAGTATCCGTTTTTATTATGTATTTCATAAGGGATCTTGTTTAGTCAATTTCAATAACATTATATTGTTTTAAAGTGATACGTATTGACCAGAGGTTAATGCCATTATTATGACGAAGGTAAGCAGGACATGACACAGATAGAAAGTAGGTTATGTTTGCCCTGTGAGTACACTGGTCCTGATTTACTAGGGTTTAAAGCTTGCTGTACCTTCAGTTACTGGCAAATGAGCAAGAATTCCTTACCTTAAAATGAACATAATGCACACAAAGGGCGGGGACAGCTGGTTCTGCCTCTAGATAGGTTCTGCCTCTAGATAGCTACATCTCGCGGTATAGTGAGCCGAGGGTGACGGGAGGACGCTAGTTTGTGTCCTCCCGTTACCCTAAGGAGAACTATGGGAAAAGCCTTAACCCCATAGTTCTCCTTTTAAGTATCCGTTTTTATTATGTATTTCATAAGGGATCTTGTTTAGTCAATTTCAATAACATTATATTGTTTTAAAGTGATACGTATTGACCAGAGGTTAATGCCATTATTATGACGAAGGTAAGCAGGACATGACACAGATAGAAAGTAGGTTATGTTTGCCCTGTGAGTACACTGGTCCTGATTTACTAGGGTTTAAAGCTTGCTGTACCTTCAGTTACTGGCAAATGAGCAAGAATTCCTTACCTTAAAATGAACATAATGCACACACATGTGCTTTTGAGGTGCATCCCATACCAGCACACAAGTTCTCTGAAGTCGTAAGAACCTATTTCCAAGCATATAACCCACAAGTAACAGGAGAAAGCAGCAGGAAGCCTGGAACTGAACACAAGTATTACGAAATATGTCGTTACAACAAGTTTTTTTCAATATCACAATTTGATACATAGTTTAAAGTCTTTCGTTGCTTAAAATCTGTTACTTGGACACACTATTTTATTCATAGCAAATGACAATGAAAAGATTTATTTTTATTAGAGGGGCAGTCAATAATGTTAATGATACTGATCTGCTTGCGTTTATCAGTTTATTCTCTTATAGCCTGCTGAATTGAATTTGTTTTATGTCTCACTTCACCCAGCCTTGCTCTGTAAGGTGTAGGTCCATGTACCTGTTACTTCTGGCAGGGATTTCTTTGATGACTCTGGGGAAAAGGTATTAGGCTGGGTTCACACCTGGGCGTTCCTAATAGGCGTGTTTTATGCACGTTTTTTAACCACTTCAAGACCAGGTGTTTAGACCCCCTTCCTGGCCAGGCCATTTTTCAGTATTCAGTGCTGCGGTATTTTTTGGCTGATGTTTATTCCGTCATGCAACGCTGTACTGAAATGAATTTTATACCATTTTTTGGGGACAGATAGAGCTTTCTTTTGGTGGTATTTAATCACCACTGCGGTTTTAATTTTTTACTATATTAAGAAACAATTATTGAAAATTTTGGGGAAAAAAATATTTTTTTTCATTATATTAGGAAACAATGATTAGTACCCATATTTTTGGTAAAATATATAAGACGGGGTCACGTCGGGTAAATAGACACCAAACATGTCATGCTTTAAAAATGCACGCACCTGCTAAATCGCAGAAAACTACCATACCCAAAATTGACCATAGGCGACGCTTTAAAAGCTTTTACAGCTCATCAGTTTAGTGTTATCAGTGATTGATGGCCCTAGACTTATTGCTCTCATTCCGACGTTTGCGGCGATATGTAACATGTGCGGCGTAATGGGCGAAATCGTCGTTTTCGCACGTATGTGCTCACCCGTCGCCTGTTTGCATGTGTGTATGTATGGGGGGACTTAAAAAAAAAAAAAAAAATTTTTTTATTTGTAACTTTACATTTTGGGGGGAGGAAACGTAATTTTTTTCCCCCACTTAACTTTATTGCTATCACATAGGGGGCTAAGAAAACCCCCTTATGTGATAGCAAAATATGTGACAGGTCCTCTTTATGGAGACATCAGGGGTCTCCAAGACCCCTAATGTCACCTAGGACCCCCCTGAAGAAGCTGATGAAGCACAGATCTGCTCCATCAGCTTCTCTCCAGCATCTGAAGCTGGAGAGTGACACAAGAATGCGGAAGTGATGTACTATACATCACTTCTGCATTCTGACCGCGGAGAGGGGACGGGGGTCGTGCACCAACCTCCCTCTGATCCCCTGTGACAGAGGCAGTATGCTGGTCTCGGGCTCGCACCCAGGACAGCGGAGCCCGGTATCAGCGTGACAGCGGGAGGGGGGGAGTTGCGGGCAGGAGGCGCACATCCTGGGATCGCTTGTATATTAACGGGCATTGCTGCCTGTTTTCAAATATCAGCATTTCCCGCTCGTGGCTGAGCGGACGTCTAAAGACGCCCGCTCAGATCTAGAGAGCTCCTGGCCGGCCGTTTTTTTACAACAGCCGGCCGGTAAGTGGTTAAGAACGTTTTTCCTCCAATGGAACGCGTGTTCGACGCTCGTTTTGTAACCTCCCTGGCGGTATGATTTAAAAAAAAGTTTTTCTCCATCTTTTTTTTAAACTTTTAAACTTCCCGCCGGTTCCCGAAACCCGGCAGCGGCCGGAGGACACAGCGGGGAATCGCAGACAAGGTAAGACCTACGCTGTATTCCTGAGTGTGGCTCGGGGTTACCGCTTTGTTAACCCCGAGCCACATTCGGGAATACCAATGGATACGCACTGAAATCTGCCCCTATGCGCGGAAAAGAAACTCAAGTACTTTTTCGCTAGTAGGGCGTTTTTCAGTGCGACATAACGGGTTGAAATACGCCCAGGTGGGAACCATGTATTTATTTATTTGTGTATCACTCAGCTGTAGATCCCCAAATCAACTCTGAGTTCATGCTGACACAGTTCTTCCTTCTGGAAGGTGGCTAGTTTTGTTCCCCATGGCCCCTGTGTGGGTTGTAAAGTAGCACTCGCTAGAAGCTTGCTCCCATGATGGACTACAATCTCACTTTTAGTTTACTAATTTGTATTGAGATTTAATACATTTACCTAATATGATCATGTGGCCAAATAAGGTTGTAGAAAAAACTACATGTCACAAAGTTGTGACGACCGTTTCGGGGTCGTCGCAACTTTGTGACATGTAGTTTTTTCTACAATAAAAATACTTTATATTTGAACTAACATTAAAGTGCCGGTGTCCCCGTTTCCTGGTCACACATTCTACCGCCGAAAAAATGGGCGTGATTACATTAGAAAGTGTGATGACGTCAGCGCTCACACATTCTAACTCAGTAACAATCTGCGATAGAACACCGGACTGTGATAAGAGGCTGAGCGGTGTGGGGTGAGAGACGCTGACTGCTCACAGCGCTCTCCTCCAACAGCGCTCGGCCATCTGTGACACTTTCTCTCCTCCCCAGAGCAGCGCCCAGCGGGGAGGAAAGAAAGCAGGGGTGCACCGCTGTATCGGCAAAAAAATGGCACTTAAGGCATTTAGTCAAAAGTGCCATTTTTGGCTGATGTTTCGGCGGCCGATATATCGGTGCGTTCCTAATATTTGCAGCAATGCAGAATGGCACAGGCTATAGAGGACTACACATCCCAGCAATACTTTATACAACTATAGCATTTCTGTATAAAGTACTGCTGAGATTCCTAGTCCTCTATAGAGGGTCCCATTCTGCATTGCTGCAATGCAGAATGGCACTACAAAAACCAGCTACAAATAATAATTGTTTTCATTATATATTTACACTTACCTCTCTTCTGGCTGGTCTTCTGCTGTTTCCTGGTGGGGGATTCAGAAAAAACAGGTGTCTGTTTCTTGCTTGCTGTGGAGTGTGTCCTCAGTCCTCACAGCCGTACACTCCAATCGATGTGTGCCTGGCTGCCTGCCCTGTCTTCAAATTTTCATGTGTCACTCACTGCTGTCCTTGGCTCTCGCCTCGCGGCTCACTTCTTGCAGGGGTCGGCGGGCCCCATAATATCTGGGTACCCTAACCCGGAAGCGGCCGTGCGCCTAGCCCCCTCCCCCAATTCAGCGCATCGGACTCAGAGTTTTCTGGAATGGATCATTATCCCCAACTCTGCGCCGCGGGTGTCAGATGAACGGATGATCCGACACTCCCGGCGCAGAGACGGGGTGCCTGCCGGCTGCTGGATACCATCTGCACAGGGGAGGGCTGTGCTGGGCCCCCCTGAGGCTGAGGCCCTGGTGCACCCGCACCGGCGGTAGTTCCGCCACTGCCCAGAGCAGAAAACATGTCCCCAGGCTGCGTGCCGATCTCACCCAGGCGCCATGTGGATTTCTGCAGGGCTCTGCGGGCAGTGGCTATACTGAGGAGAGTTGATCAGGCGGCTCTGGGGCTGTACTGTTTGGTGTGGGACTGTCCATGGCTGGGCCTGCGCCGCGGAGGAGGAGGAGATAAGTATAGTTATCAAAAAAACAGGTATGTCTATTCCTTCACCTCCTGTTCTGGTAACAAGTGTAACATTTTGGATTTCCCATCACTTTCTGTCTTGGTAACAATGGTCACAAGGCTAAATAGAGGGGGTTGAATTTCCCCGGCAGGGACACAGCAATAAGAACCCAACGCTTCCACACTATATTCAAAGCTAAAAAATAAGTTTTGGCTCTAAGATATATTTTAAGCTGTGAAATTGACATGCACAACAAATCAATTTCTTTTTCCTATTAGTCATTAAAGCTATTATCTTTATATGACTTTTTCCACGTAGCATACATTTTAGATGTGCTAAGGCAAATCTGTTACGTTGCTTTTTTTTCCACATGACTACAAAGGAAATCTGACTTGCACATGATGTTAATATCAGCTGAACAATATGATTTAAGTTGCGTCACCCTTTAATGGATAGGAAAGGAAAGGTCTACACAAACGTATACCACAATCTGCTCAGGAGCCATGCAAATTAATCTTATCACTGTTCCTCAGCCACCCATGAATCTTAATTGTGAAAGCATTCCGTTGACCTTGGGATGCCCACCCACATTGCACAGACTTCTGGTTCTGTGTTGCAGAGAGAACAAGTGAAACAATACTGGCAAACGTGTTCTTTGGCCAGACTTTTTCAAACTGCATTTAGTATGCAAGAGTTCAGGGCACATGTAGACGTGCTGTATTGCACAGAGGCAACCACTGCTTCCAGAAAAAATAACAATGGGCACCCTCTTTAGGATATAGTTTTAATTGTTTACTCGAGATACACAAGCCCTTCCCTTTCTCATGAAGTAATAAAGTCCTAAGGCTGCCCCTGACAGGTCTAACTGGGCCAAGCTACCGTCTGGTGACAGGCAGAGCACAGGGAGAGGCAAGATGCTGAATAGGGCATATTTAGGAGTAGAACTGGGATGCAGCTGAGTGTAACAATGTGTCTGGCAGAATGGGATTGAATGTGGCCTCAACTATGTTCAGCTCAACCTATTCACTGTAAGCCCTGAATATGTACAGGTGTAAAGTCATGCACCTAGTAAGGCTGCCTATAGATGGGCAGATATGTCCCAACAACTAAGGGCATCGTTGATCCATGGGATGTTCTCAGTGAGAGGAAGCAGAGTATTTGATTTTTATAACTTTCTTCCCTCTCCTCGGTATATTGTGCAAGAATTTACCAACAAGCTGGAAAATCTTTTTGAACAATAAAAGCATTTCTGAAATGATCAACTATCATTACATATATGTATTTATTATTACAGGTATTCATATAGCGGCGACAATTTACGTAGCGCTTTACATACTGCACATTCACATCAGTCCCTGATCTCAAGGAGCTTACAACCTAAAGTCCCTATCTCACATTAAAGAAGAACTCCAGGAAAAATGATTCTCGGCCCTTGCAGTGGGGCTTCTCTTGCACTGCAAGGGTTAAGTTCTCGTTTTCATCTAGGGTATAAAAGAACAAAGTCGGCTGACTGTTAGGCCCCATTCACACCTAGGCGTATTGTAATATGCGCGTCTGTCACGCGGTTTTTTACCGCGATTCGCGGTAAAAAAGTCGCGCGACCCCAAAGGCTACTTGGCTGTATCCCAATGGAAAACGCCCTACAAAACGGCCCAAAGTAGTCCCGGGACCTTTTCAGGCGTGGGCCGTTTTTTAGGGCGTTAGGGACGGGCGGAAATACGCCTAGGTGGGAACGAGGGCATTGACTACAATGCTATTTATTTTTTTGACCGTTTTGTAGAGCGTTCGTCGAGCGTAGGACGCGCTACAAAACGGTCAGGTGTGAACGCAGCTTTACAGCGCTCATTCCAGCCTGCCTTCTCCTCTGCTCCAGCGATTGTATGTCCCTCTGTGTTCTCACGTCCTATACACAATGTATTGGATGTGATGCCTCATCAAACCTTACTGGAAAGGGAGAGAGGCTCCAGGGACCAGTCTAAGGTGGCGTTACAATGAGTATAACATTGTTATTTTACACCCTAGAAAACGAGCACTTAATCCTTGCAGTGCGCGGTTAGAATAATTTTTCCTGGGGTTCTTCTTTTACCCCTTCGTGACGGACGACGTACAGTGTACATCGCCAGCATCGGGGCTGGTTAAACAGAGTCCCGGCAGCTATTGCCGCCAGGACTCTGTTTAAACTTGTAAAGCCGACTGTTGGCTTTACAACAGAAGCGATTCTGGCGACTTACCTGTCGCCAGATCGCTTCTGTGTCCCGTAGAAGGGGCCGCCCCCCACCCCCCTGCCGGACACCGCCGCCGTGCTTCCCGGGCTCCATTGCCCCTCCTACGGGCCCGGGACCGCCTTCCTATGTGTTGTCGGGGTGCTGAGGACGAGATCGACGAACTTCCGTTCATCGATCCCCTCCCCGTTCTATGGGACCGGGAGCGATGCAGATTGCATCACTTCCGGTCCCTGGGCTGTCAGTTCTGGGCTCCTGCAGCCCAGGTCTAAGCTATTGAAGTGCGATCTGCACTTCAATAGCTCATTTCTAGTGTAAAGGTGACACTGAGGGTCTTTTGGACCCCCAGCATCACCTTAAAGAGGACCTGTCACCACCATCTGCTATTACATGGGGGGGGCTTGTAAGCCCCCCTATGTGATAGCAGTCAAAGTAAAGTAAAAAAAAAGAAAAAAAGTTTTTAAAATTAAAATAAAATAAATCTAATAATAATAAAAAAATTTAAAAGTCCCCCACCCCCGTGAGCACGCGCGTCGCCAGGTAAACAGGCATTGGGTGCGCCTACGTATGAAAACGACGAACGCGCTACACATGTTGGGTATCGCCGCACACGCTGGAGTGAGAGCAATAATTCTAGGGCCAGTATTTTGGGGTATCTTTAAATTGATGACCGGTGGGGGCTTTTAAAGTGTCTTCTATGGACTTTTTGGGGTACTGCAGTTTTTCGCCGTTTCACGGATGCACGCAATCTGTAACCTGGGCATGTTGGGTATCGTTTTACTCGTTGTAACCTCATCTTTTATATTTCGTTAAACAAATTGGTATTTTGTTGTGTTTTGGGACATTTAATTACATTTTTCACTAAATGTTGGGGTTTAATAAGGAGTTGCACTAATATTGCGCAACATAAAAATTTGCAACTACCACCATTTTATTCTATAGGGTCTTGCCATTCAGAAAATATATAATGTTGGGGGGTTTTAAGTCATTTTCATGCCTAAAATGTGGAATATAACATGGGTGCAAAAAATGAAAAAAAGCCCTTAGTCATGAAGGGGGTTAATACATACATAGTAGGGCTGATTTAGCCAGGCCCCAATTAACCTACCAGCATGCCCTTGGAGTGTCTGAGAAACAAAATATCTAGAGGAAACCCACGCAAGCACAGGGAGAATGCAAACTTCATACAGATAGTGTCCTGACCTGGATTCAAACCAGGGACCCCCAGGGGTGCTCAACTAACTTGTCTAGTGCTGAACCGTAGTCAACATGATTTATTCAGTTTTGCATAGATTAGGGAGGGGCTAGAGAAACTCAATAGTTTATTGGCTGTCTGTGTCCGCCCCCCCCTCCCCCCCCGCTTCTCTTCAGGACAACACAGATAAGAACACATATTCAGTAGATAGTTGTCCCACTTACAACAACTCGATTTCCTGTATATGTGTTACAGTGACAGGAAGTAAGGGAAAATCTCCACAATGGGGTGACAGACCACAATACAAACACAACAGAGGTCATAACCATTGAAAGCAGTGCTGTCGGCCCTGTCTAAATTCTCCCAAGCTGGACTACAGAACACCCCCTTATGTTATTGAGATGAGGAAGAGGGTGTTTTGTAGTCCAGCAGGGGAGAACTCAGGCAGGCCTGACAACACAGCATGGGATTTCATTTTAGCGAGGCAGTGTTGTTGACTCACCACAGGAAGTTTGGAGCTCACTGGATTTCTGGCAGGATTGACAGGTAAAGCGCTGTGCAAACTGTTAGCGCTATATAAATCCTGTATAATAATAATCATTTTTACAGGACCAAATCATGGGTAAAGAGATGTATTGCATATTTTTTCCCCCTCACAAATATACTTTCATTACAGCAGCTAGGTGCTGCTCTGGTGATCCTAAGATAATGAGTTGGACTGAGCCCTGTGTATTAAAATTCAAAGATGGAAGCTGACATTTTTATACCGTAAGGCTTATCTGTATAAAAGCATAAGGGTATATATGTCAAGGTGTGCTTATGTGTACAGGCATGTTTATGCATGCATTTGTGCAACCATGTGTGTGTGTGTATGAATGTAAATGTGTGTAGTAAGTGACTATGTGTGTACAGTATGTGACTGTGTATGATTATGAATGTCTTTGGCATTATGCCATGTGAGCGACTATATGTACAGTACGTGTGCATAGGTTTGTATAGTATGTCTGGAATGAGTGAGTAAAAAAAAACAACATGCATGTGAATGACTGTATGCATATTTGGGTGACATATGGAGTCATGCAAACTTTTGTGCATCAGTTTTGCCTTCCATGGATGCCCATGCAAGGGGCAATATTCCTCCTACTGACACTACCAATGTATTGGGAAGTATTTCTCCCACTGACCACCCATGCACTGTACAGTATTCTGCCCACTGACAACCAATTTAAGGGCAGTCATCCCGACAATGACAACCAATGTAAGGTACAGTCCTCCTCCCGCTGACCACTAATGTAAGGGTCAGTCTTTCTCCAAGTGATCACCAAAATAAGAGAAAGTCTTTCTGCCACGGACACCAATGCAAGGGAGTTTTCCTCCCACTGATGGTAATATAAGGGTAGTCTTCCCACCACTGACCAAAAATGTAAGAGGAAAACATTACACACTGCTGACCATTGCCCTCTGCACTGTACATTACACTCTCCTGACCACTGCACACTTCACATTGCTTTTTTAAACCATACCCACATGACATGGCCACACCAACTGCTTGATGTAAATAGTTACGCAGACCACTAATTTTCTTTCATGTGTCCAAAAGTGTCCCAGCAGTGCCCATGTTTTGTGAACAAACATAAATTGTTAATAAATAATCTCTTTAAATACCTAATTGCAGCTCACAGTAGGAACATTTTATGTCATCCCAAAGTATTACTGTCTGTACTCTGAGTTGATGGAATTGTTTATGCAGAACTGAAGCTATTCTTCCCTTAATATTGGTGTCACAATAACGTATGGTAAAAATGTGTTTTACCACCATACTGCAATGCCAAGCAATGAAAGTTCAGTGATGCATCGCAGTGTCGTTTAAAGTAGCGGGAAACTCACCTGCACTGTAGCACACCACAGTGCCCATACTCTGCGTTACACAAAAGTGCATGTTTGATATTTAGGAGTCTAATCACTAAGCTGCCGTAGGCAGCCGTGTGAATGACCGACTTAAAGCGAAGTGAGCCGAACGCTGTTCGGCTATTCACTTCAGGCTGGTACGGCTGATTACAGCCATATATCGGCTGAAATCAGACGTACATCAGGTGGCTTCACGTGGCTTCGGGTCGGCCGAACATGCTCCCATGTTCAGCTGACCCGAAGTGCAGAAGGAGTTCGACTCAGCCAATCCAACATCTGGATCGGCTAAGCCGAACCTCCGGCAGGCTGCTCGCTGCTGTTCGGTCTATTCTTATAGATGCCGAACAGCAGTGAGTGAATAGCCGAATGCCGCTGAGCGGCATTCGGCTGTTCTGCTCAGTCCCTCTGTGGTAACGAGCAGAACAGAAAAATAGTTTAAAAAGTAGAAAAAAATAAATAGAAAACATTGTGCGGAGCTAGCAGTGACAGCTAGCTCCGCCCAACAGTTTTATATTGGCCGGCGGTTCTGCTGCCGTCAAAAAAAAGAAAAGAAAAAAACTCTCCCGGAGCGCCCGGAGTCTCCCCCTCCTGGCCGCCAAGGAGAGAAACACTGCTTTTTCTTTATTCTGACACGGAGCCGTTTCAGAATAGAAAAAAATAAATAAAAATACATTTTTGGCCATAGGAATGCATTGCTAGATTCCTATTGGCTATTTTGGACCTGATGGAGAACTGCAGCAGAGGGTGGGTGCAATGCTAGTTTGCTATTGGCTATTGCAAATTGAAATACACAATAGGAATCTAGCAATGCATTCCTATGGCCAAAAAGTATTTTTTTTTTCCATTCTGACACGGCTCCGTGTCAGAATAAAGAAAAAGCAGTGTTTCTCTCCTTGGCGGCCGGGAGCGGGAGACTCCCGGAGCGCCAGGGAGAGTTAGGCTGTCTGGAGATCAGTGTCCCTGGTTTGCCGAACCAGCAGGCTAGAAAACCCGCAGAGAATCGTACGATTCTTGGCAGGTTTCTAGCCTGCTGGTTCGACAACCGCGGAACGGGCCGGTGTGCGCACAATGCCCGTTCAGCATTGCGGTCATCGGAAGATCGCAAGTACGATCTGCCTGTCCAAGATGGGCAGATCGTACGAGCTTTTAATAAGCTTACGACCATCGCAAGACAAAAGTCTTGCGATGGTTGTAAGGTGTATGGGCAGCCCTGTGTAAATGAACAGGTGGCTGTTTACACCTGGTTACCCCCAACTCCAGCCAGGTCTTGGAAAACAAATGGATCCGAGATCTGTTTTACAGGACCTGTTTGTGCCGGATTGGGGGTTATCTGATCTAAATGGACCCATGTCCCTTTACATCCGATTTTCCCATAGACAGACATGGGGTTCGGCCATTATAGTTTGCAATGGAGGAAAAAAAAAAAACTGTACAGCCACTGACGTCACATCGGTGTCATCGGCTCCATTGCTCTGATCAGGAGGGGATCCGTGCACAGACCTTCTCTGATCAGCCCGTGTGAAAAGGGCCTAAGGAAAAGTTTGGGAACACGTTCATCCCACAGAAAGCCCATTTACACGTCCTACTTTTCACAGGGATTCCTGATGCTGTAAATACACCCTTCCACTGCAGCCCCTATTTACAGGTGAAACTCGAATAATTAGAATATCGTGCAAAAGTAATTGCAGTAAGTGCTGCAAAAGGGCCCAAACCAAGTACTGAGTACATATGCATGCTTGTACTTTTCAGAGGTCCGATATTGTTCTATGTACAATCCTTGTTTTATTGATTGCATGTAATAATCTACTTTTTTGAGGTTGTGGATTTGGGGTTCTTGGGGTTTTCATGAGCTGTAAGCCATACTCATCACAATTATGACAAATCAAGGCTTGAATTATCTTGCTTTGCATGTAATGAGTCTATCTCATATATTAGTTTCACCTTTTAAGCTGCATTAGTGAAATAAATGAACTTTGCACGATATTCTAATTATTCGAGTTTCACCTGTATGCTGAGAGGACAGCGAGTTACCCCCTGCCTTCTGTTATCCCATCTCTACCCTAGACTCCATCCTTGTTCATTCACAGCCTATCCTCCCATCCCAAACCTTTTTTCAGTCCTATACTTCTAAATCTTTTACGTCCTGACTCGGTTGCATAAAGGTAAAACCAGCCTGAGAAGGGAAAAACATTAGAAAGCCCCAAATGAAGCCAATACATGATTGTCTGCCCTAGTCAGCAATACTTGAGACAGCTGGGGAGAGCTAGGAGGACGTTCGTCCTCACATATGCGCCTGCAGAGAGCTTGGCGCAGTACTGAAATCATTGTCATAAAATCAGCTGACCCGCCAAGCACGAGCACCGCTATTTATTTACACCTGCGTGCTGCTTATGAAACCACCGCACTGGCTGATGACTTGCGCTTAATCCCGCCCATAGGAGTGGCAACGTGCTTAGTCCCGCCCCTTCAACCTGCACGACCCGGAAGAGCACGCTTTGGAGCGGTTAGCAGCGTCACGGAGGGGATTTAAATCTCGTTTAGGGTCAGCTCCGGAGGAGGACAGTGTGGTGAGTGACCTGAGAGGTAGCGGGATGTGGTTATTGCTAGTCTCTGTATGTGGAGGAGGGGTAGTCCTGTGAGGGGAGGGAACAGCTGCCACCACTACATATTGCTAGGTGTCTGCATTCACCTGTACCTGCATTCTGCCTTATTTATTGTTATCGGGATAAAGGCGTTCATCTTCCCTGCCAGGCTCATTCTTTCCACAGTCTCCTCAGCACCATTTTGGGATTATTAGCTAGAGTAATAAAATAGGCTTGATGTCCTGTAAGTGGACTTGTGGGGCTGACTACTTGTTTTAAGGCCCGTTCACACTGCTCCGTTGTCTTAATTCCATGGTTCCATGTGACTAATGCATGCTATTGTGCATTACAGTGCTTCTGGTGTGTTGGGTTACCATTTAATTTGTGCCCCAATGCACCTCCTGGCTGCAGTGCAGTGTGTGTTACTGCAGTACTGTGTGTTGTGAAAAAGTGTGTGTGTGTGTGTGTGTGGAACCATGAGATGCAGTGGTGTGATTGGACCCAAAAACCGTAGATGGCTCCTTTTGCGCCCTAGGGAAGAACAGAAAATTGTGCCCACCCCCAACTGGATGTGTGATGTCACTTGGCGCTGTCAGTTCAGGATGGCCGAGTGGTGAGGAGAGAAAGAGCCTCTGGTTGTCAGATCCTGAATGGCAGCTCTGTCCTCTGCCCCCCCACCGGCAGCGCTCCATTTCTCAGCCAAGGGAGAGCAGCGGGGATCCGACAAAAAGCTGGAGCATGTGCCACCCCTCTTCTCCCTGCCGAGCCGTGCCTGTGTTGACCACCTGGTGTCCCTGTTGCCATGGTGCCCTGTGCTCGCCATGACAATAGGGATGAGGGGGTGCAGCCAGGTGCCTCACTCGCCTCATGGTAGCTATGCCCCTGATTGGACCCCTAAAGTGTATCTGTAGTCAACTATTTTTATAGCATAGGGAAGTATTAAAACCTCTACCAGGTTATTTTAGTGCTGTCTGTGTCCTGCTGGGTAGATTTCCCATCACTTCCTTTCCCATAAATCTAACAGGAAGTTAGAGGGATTTTCCCAAAGTGGAAATAATTCTTAGTTGTCCCAGGACCACATGTCCCCACTTGGAGTTTTCCTATCCTCTTGTTCTGGGGACAGCTCCAGAGCTATATATTTCTCCTCGCTTTTTTTCAGTGACTATGGTCAACATTACAAATAGAGGTTGTAATGGTTGTCTTCCTGATGGGAACACGGACAGCAATATAAGCTTGACAGAGGTTCTAATCTTTCTCCATTCAAAGCTAAAAAAGGTTCTGCCTAGAGATGCACTATAATGCAGGGGTGCTCAACCTGTGCAACCTCAGGACCCACATTTGTCCTTGGGTCATTAAGTCACGACCCAAGTCTCACTGCAATGGAACGCACAGCATCGCAGTACCGCGTGTTCTCGGTTTGGGCGATCGCACTGTGGGTGGGAGGTGCATTTGGGATGCCATTCAAAAGATCCACCTAGTCTCCATAACTTATGAGAACTGGCGTGGATCTTCATCCTGGGGTCCCGTGTTGGCTGCTGCGCTGTGACAGAGCTCCATCCATATGTGCATTGCTTGTACAGCTCCCTTGTGCACCCTGTAGTGGTGTCGGAAGCCAGAATGTGACATCACTCCGGTCCAGGCATACAAGGTAGTTGTACGTATGGATGGAGCTCCCTTACGGCCATATCCCCAGCCCGTCTCACCTCAAGCAGACACTCGGCACCTGGCTGAATTATTTGAATGGCTGCTTATTTATTTGGTTTATATAAAAAAAATGGAGAAATTTATGATTTATAGGATATATTATGTCTGGGACTTTAGTTTATTTTGGAAGTTATAGGTCACAAAATACAAGGAGTAAAATGCAATTTTAGTGTGGAACAATTTTAGAATGTGGTATGGTACTTCCTAACTTTAATAGCCTCCTCAGCACTATATTTTCTTAGCATTATCTTATTAAATGTATGTTTTAAAAATTAAATTGTGACTTTTCTTTTTACTTTTACTTTTTAAAAAAAAACAAAACTTAATATTTGCAACTAGGGGGACTAAGGGTTAATTATTTACATGGGCTTTTGATACTAAGTATTTTGCGGAGATGCTGTATTCTCCTTAGAGATACTTTGTATCACTTTGTAATACACAGCTGGCTTCCAGCTGCACAACACATTGAGCTGAATGCCAGCTCAGTGGCTGTCACAGCACAATGATCACAGCGATCAGCTATTGCAGTGATCTCTGTACTGTGACCACCTAAGTTGCTGTTGACAGTCTGCCTCAGAGCCCGGGGGGCCCATCAACAGCATTAACTTAATGAGTGCTGGTCCATGCAGCGCAGCGCATGACCGGATCATTGTCATTGGTCGTTAAGGAACTGAAAGACCATGACGGAATATTCCCGTCATTGATCGGGAAGGGGTTAAGGGCGGAAGCTGGCTTTGGGGAAGTAAACAGAAGAGACTTTTGAAGATGGTACTGGTTTCTGGGTGTGTTTTGTTAATCACATGGTGATCTTCCTGAATGACGTTGGGTTTTTCTGCTGGTGGCCTGCGGGGTTTTATTTAATCAGTGCAGTAATTGGTATGGGGTGTTGCCCGGGATTTAGCCCTGCACACAGTTTGTTGTGGTTTCTGTCAACCTGCCATTTTGGCTGGAGTTATAGTAATGTTCATCTATTTATATTTTTAACAAAAGATGGAAATAAAAAAAAAAGCATAGCATATTTTAAGAGTTTTACCTCCTGCCCATCAGAGTGTCACTGTTTTAGGGATCTACTTTGGTAGCTTTCATTGAATCGTTGGGGTAAAACTGGAAATCAAATTTCACCATAGCTGCAAAAAGAGGACATTGCTTGGATACTAGTTTTGGTCCAATTTCCATTCCTTTTATTAAACATTTTTTGTGTCAGTGTAGCTTACAGCAGAAGCATGCATTGTGGTGTAGAGTTCTTTAGGCAGTAATCCCACTTGGGTAGCTTCTTGGGTAGCTTTTATGGTGTTTTTCCCAATTTGCTGTTCTGTACGGTGACTGTTAGTCTCACCTGGTAAATCCTTCAGGATCCCAGAGAGCATGCGTTTCTGCCCTTAATTTCTTGGTATAAATGTTTGGTGTTTTATGTACTGAGAGGATGGTACATGTGAATTATTTTCTTTTTTGGACTCTTGTCTCCTGCAGGTGGAAACAGCCATTGCTGCATTTGCTATCCTAAAGAATATCCGGAAAAGGTTACAAGGTAAGGGTAATTTGCAATTTCCCATCTTTTATATTTATTGGATTCTGATTTCCTGCTTGTTTGCATCTCTAAGGTAGTATCAAACTCTCAAACTCTTTTTAATAATGAATCCAGACCATACAAATATACATATCCCAGCAAAGCATTGTTACATTTTGCCCAAACACAATCCTCATGTTTCTGAACAGCTGCTTCCAGGCCAGAAAATTACTGCATGTCTCATTTTGTCTGGTCTAGAATGCACTGGAACTGCGGGCAGGTTCACACCATTTTCCAGACCATATCTGGTCTGGGAAATGGTGTGAACCTGCCCTAAAGCAGGTCAAATGCAGGTAAGGAGGTTAAACACACCTGCCATTGAATTCTGAGTGGTCTCAGAAGCGTTCCAAACTGATGAGTTCGACTCAGGTCCAAAAACTGTTGAGTTTAAACAACAAGTGTTCCATTCTACAGAGTGTAAAAAAAAAAGACTAAACTTCTCTCTTTTTAATGTTCTGCCTTGCCTGCACTTGGCAATCTCAAGAACTAACATTTTTCCAATCCTCTTCCAGGACAGCAGCCTGAGAGATGATTGGTTCCTCATTCTATAGGAAACACAAGTGAAACGGTTAAACCTCTCCCAGTACTATATATTTCTATGGTTACCTCTTTGAACCTTGTCCCATCACCAAGATTTTGCCTCTTGGGCTTGGTGGAGTAGACAGCCCTTACTAACTCCGAACGCACGCTCCTAGGTTTGCTTCTTTTTTTATGGCCGCAAGGCAATTGCTATGTGTTGGAAAAAATCCGCCCCTCCTATGTTCCAGGACATTTATAGGGGCTGCCCCAATAAATTTCACAATGTTTGGGATAGTTGGCTAGAATATTCTATTTCTGCGGCAGACACTGAATCATAATGTCGTGAGTTTTTTTTATCTTTAATGCATCATATCTTTAACCATGGATGATTCTGTGGCTCCTTGAAATGGGAAATTTGTTTCGCTACTGGATCTCCTTTTTTCTTTTATCCTTCAATGGCGATTGTCTGAAAGTGTGAGCTACCGTAGGAATGTTTCCTAATGTCTTCTGTGCGGTTTTGTTGTTGCACTTTTTTTTACTGTTGTACGAGTTGTTAATATAGTTTGTATTTTTATACATGCAAATCAATTAAAATATAAAAAAAAAAAACAACCCCTCCCTCAGTTTAGATGGTGTTTCCTACCGTCCAGGAGTATGTCCTGTTTGTTTCTTTTGCCTGACCGCTCGGCCTTGTGGTCGCAGGTCTCCCCCCTGTGCAGCTCTGCTCTGGGTTCTTTCTACAGCCTGCAACCTTGCTGTGGTTCAAAGGGTTTATCCTTAAGATTCCAAGTGCTGGTCCTCTCCTTTCCTAGAGAGAGACACCTTAAGCCCCTGGGAGTGGTGCCCTGTTGTGTGCCTATGTGGATTAGGAGTGTTCTGGCATAATGGCTGAGCAGGTGGTGGAACGCACGCAGTGGGTTGGGGGAGGTGTTCTTGCACTCCGCACCTTGTTTTCGGAGAGTGTGACAATCATTTCTGGCGGCTGGTACTTGCCTCACTTCACTGCATGCTCTTTGCCTTTTGACATGCTTGGTTGCAGTCTTCAGTCCCATCAGCCATTCCAGGACAGCAAGTGAGGGGGGGGTGGAAGGTGACAATGCGGCTCTAATGGAGGAAGAGAGCAAGTTGGCGTGCACTGTCTCCAGGTCTAAGGGTGAGTGTGTGTAGTCAGTTGTCCTACCTGATGCCGTGTTATGGTGGAGAACTAGGGGGCTTGTATCCTGGCTTACATTGCCTATTTTCCTGCCAAGGACCCCTCTTAGAGAGAATGGCACCCTAAGGTTCTGTTCCACTTTTAAAAGTGTTGTTGTTGAGATGTTGCCTTTTTCCCTGTGCTCCCTCTGATTCTGGTCATGCCTGGTCCTTCTGGTTTACAGTCAGAATCACTCCAGGGAGTTTTGGATAGGAAGGAATTTGATTTCTCGTTCTGGCTTAGATAGTTAATTGGAGGAAGGAGAGACCTTTGAGGATGGGTAGTCTTGGCCTTCTATACATCCATTCCCTTTAGAGGATATGGATTACTTATTGCAAGATATATATATATATATATATATATATATATATATATATATTTGTGAAAATGCCCCGGTACATAACGCCGATGCTTACACATCGGTGTTGATTTCGTGTTGCCCGACGCCCGGGACATATTGTTCCGGGCAGGGGGCGTGGAGCGGTGACGGCGGGGGGCGTGGAGCGGTGACAAAGCTGGACACGTGGAGCTGTGACAGGCTCTGTCACCTCCCTCAGCCTCTGTCCCCGACTCGTTCTTGTCACAGGAGTTCTAGCACTGTGCTGTGCTAGAACGCCTGTGTTGGAGGTTACAGGGCCAATAAAGAGTACCCGTCACCTCCAAATGCTATCACACAGGGGTTTGTTAGCCCATGTGTGATAGCAAAGTTAAGTGAAAAAAATAGAAAAAGTAAAAAAAAAAGGGAAAAAAAATAACTGGTTAAAAATGTAACTAAATAAAAAGACAATAAAGTAAAAATAATCAAATAAATTAAAAATGTTTACAAAGTAAATAAAAATTGAAAAAAATGAACCTGCCCCGCTACAGTTTAAAACATGAATAGGTTAGATGTTTTATTCTAAAACAGTCTTAAATTAAAGTTCTTCATAATCATAAACAAATTAGCCTAAAATCATTAGTCTTTTTTTTTTTAAATGTCACCTGTCCCTTTAAGAAAATATCGGTAATTGGTATCGGCAAGTACATGAGGGGAAGTACTTGTACTTGGTCTTTAAAAAAGGGGTATCAGGACATCCCTAGTTGCCAGGAATATGGATTCATGGCTGGTGAGAGCATCCATGCATATTTCTCAGGGGGCTCCTGCAGAACAAGTTTTAGAATCTGCCAGTATTTGGTAAGGCAGTGGTGTATTTAGCAGATGCTTCTGCAGAGGCAGTTAGAGCTACGGCTCGTTCAGGGGCTCTTATCAACTTTGCCAGATGTGATATTTGGCTAAAATCCTGGGAAGGGGATCTTGCGTCAAAATCTAGTCTATGTGCTCTTCCTTTTGAGCGGGGGTGGTCGTTTGGCTCAGACTTTGATTAAGTCTTTGCAGGTCTTCTGAAAAGGGGAAAAAATTTCCAGGGACAAAGAGTTCGTAATAGAAGGTTTGTTCACCCCCTCAGGAACTCGGAAAACAAATCAATAAGCCCCAAGCCCAAAGGAAGAGCTGGCCTTTTAATAAGAATAAACCTAGAGGAGGCTATCCATGTTTGTATCCCAGTGGGAGAAAATTTTCAAAAGCCAATATGTTTTGAATCTGTTGAGAATGAGTTACCATCTAGAATTTCTAACTCTGCCCTCGCAAACCTTCTTTCTAACAAATCTGCAAAGGGATTAGATTGTATACTAGGCCTTGCCTCACCAAATGTGATTGTTCAAGTTCCCAAAGATCCCACATGTTTTTTTCTGGGGCCAAAACCAGGAGGCAGATTCAGGATGTTTCTCGATCTGAAAAAGTTAAATCGATTCTTAGTCTTCAAACGTTTTTGGATGGAGAGCATTTATTCAGTAAGAAAAACTCAGTGTTTATGATCAATCCACAGAAGAAATTCATGCTGCTTTTTTGGTCAAAAATTCCTACAATGTTTCCTTAATATTCTGGGAGTAAATAGGCTGACAATTTTGACAATTCACCTCCTGCCATATTTGCCTCCAGGACTTCTCCGCAGTCTCTCCCATCCCTCAGGACTCCCTACCACAACCTATCTGGCTACATATAGATAGATACATATACTTATCTTGGATTGCAGAGGCATCTACAGTAACTTTGGCACCCACCCGACTCTAAGGGTATTATTCGGTCAGGAGTGTGATGGGTACACTGGATTTTGGACTCTCTTAAGCTTTCACGAGCAGGGCCCTCTAATCCTTTTGTATGGCATTGTAATTGTACTGTCTTCACATATGTTATAAAGTGCTGTGCAAACTGTTGGTGCTATGCAAGTGCTGTATAATAACGGGTGCGGGATTCCTATCACTTGACGCTTGTGACCTGTAGTTTTTTTGTACATTTTGCCCTGCTCCGGACAAGCAGAGCTAAATATACAGTGGGGAGCCGCCGCTTGTTTTTATACAAGTGACCTGATCAAATCACTTGTATGAAACGAGCAGCGGCAATCTTGTCCACCCCCGCCGTGGTTTTCGGGGTCCCCTGCTCTTCTGGGGGACCAGAGACCACGGCACAACGGCTGAGCCATAGAGAGTGTTGAGCAGAGGGAAGAACGTCCGTTCTTCGTCTGCTCTGTGTGATAACTGAGACCCGAGTGCTTTGATCACAGCGCCACCTATCTCAGCTGTGAGGAACTGCACAGAACAGCTGTTCTGTCATAATCAATTAACAGTGTAGCGCTAACAGCCTCACGGTATTTAGACCCGAATAGTGTATTAAATAAACATGTGTAGTTATGAAACTGTGTCAGTGAAATCAACTCAACACATTAAGCTGACACATTAGTGATTTACATTTGAACTCATGAACGGGGAACAGGAGTCGGATAGAGGATTTCCACAGACCTCGTGGAAGAGGAGACAGAGGACTGGACGGCGAACAGCTGCTCTCACTCTGGTATTGCATACGATCCCTAAACCTCCTAAATCCGAACGGGAGTCGGACAGAGGATTTTCACAGATCTCGTGGAAGAGGAGACAGAGGACTGGACGGCGAATAGCTGTTCTCACTCCAGTATTACATACGATCTGCAAACCTCCTAAGTTTGGTGAGTGTATACTCTAGAGGGGATTTTTTGTTTTGTTCAGCACATCACCAGATTAGCACCGATCGGACACATCTAAGAAAATAGAGCTGGATGCTCTTGGAATTCACTGGATTGATGTTACACTAGACTTTCCATCAAAGTTTTTAAACAACATTTTTTTTTTGTAGTCACGATTTATTTGTATGCAATAAGCGTATATCCGTTTCACTTGATGCAACATTGCACACTATAAACTTCCAAATTTTTATTTTTTGATATATGAATTTTTGCACTTGGTTTCTCACAGAAATGTTTAGAGTCATTTGGTTGAAGACATTGTAGATATTTTATTCGTTTTTTTTTAGTTCATTTCACACACTGGTTCACATTCAGAGATGTTTATATTCTTGTTCAATATTTAGATACACACTATCATTAATGTGTTGAGTTGTTTAATGATTTCACTGACACAAAGTTTCATAACTACACATGTTTATTTAATGCACTATTTGGGTCTAAATACCGTGAGGCTGTTAGCACTACACTGTTAATTGATTCTCCCTTGAGCTACTTCGCCTGAGTTACAGCAGCTTCTGGCTAGTCCGGTTTTTCTTCTTGTTTCCAGAAGCGCAGGTTTTTTGTTTTATATCAACATCTGTTCTGTGTTGGGGGGCAGGTTCAATAAAGAGACCCTTCATCTCCAAACTATCACATAGGGTATTTTAAGCCCATGTGTGATAGGAATACAATTAAGTGCAAAAGGATGAAACGGATAAAACGTTGGCAAATGTACATGTAGTGCATAGATGAATGAGATTTATTTTTTATTTACTTTTACCATGTCATATGCTATAAATGTGACAGGGTTTGTAAATGCCTGCATGATCACCCCATTAAGTTAATGATTTTTCAATGTTTTGCTCTCATTCCGCAAGAGCAAAATACAGTTGCGGCGGGTAAGATGCAGAATAAGCGGATAAAGCAAACATATGAACTAGTATATGGTGGTTTGAAGGATTTGCTGAAAAAAAGTTTCAAATGTACCTGGCAGTCTAAGTAATAATTGCCTATCCCTTATGACCTTTAAAAGCCTTGTTGTGGGAGGTATTGTGGCCGGTGACTTTGTCCTGATGGATAGGAAGCTCTCAAGTCTCATAGTGGTTTTAAGCATTGAGTGTGTAACTAAAAAAAAAACAAAAAAAAAACCCTCTTAACATTCTAGACATTTTCTGCAGGGATGACCGTGGTCATCGGGACAAATAGTGAAGGTGAATATCCATAGGTCCACGGTCAGCAATACAAAACCTTTCAGGGTTATTACTCTAACCAGAAAGGTTCCAAAAGAAATTTTTTAAAATGTGTGTGTGTATATGTGTATATGTGTATGTATGTATATGTGTATGTATAAGGCGTGAGGTAGTGTAGCTTTAATGTAACACTCCAGATACTGGAAGAATTTAATGAAAGAAATCTATAGTATTTTCTTTGTTCTATTGCTACAAATCCTTTATTTTACAAGTAAATATTTAATGTAGAGCAGGTGCAGAAATTCCACATGGAATCTGCCAGGTCAGCTATTGCCTCCCTTTGTCGAGGATTCTTAGGCTAAGCACACACCTTACAACCATCGCAAGACTTTTGTCTTGCGATGGTTGTAAGGTAATTAAAAAAACTTACGATCTGCCTGTCTCGATCGCAAGATGGGCTTCCGATGACCGCAATGCTGAACGGGCAGTGTGCGTTTGCACACACTGGCCCGTCCGGCTTTTATCTTACAAACATGCTACACACCCGCCGAACATCGTACGATGCTTGGCGGGTTTTCGAACTTGTTCGTAAGTTAAAAGTCGTGCGACCTTACAGTAGTAGAGGTCACACGGCTTCCACACACCTTACGATAATCGTACGATCGCTGGATTTCCCATGATTATCGTAAGGTGTGTGTGGGCACTCTTACCTGCAGATCCCCAGATTTCCTCCATCACCATGGATTCTTGCATTTATCTGTGTGTGAGCAGGACTTCCAGATTTGGTGCTGTTACCTTTTTTGGTCTGTCTACAGTTCCTCGGGTCTTTACTAGGGATGCACTGAAATTCTGGCCGCCGAAAATGGCACTTTTGCAAAATGCCGAAAGTGCCATCTTTGAGCCGAAATTGCGGTGCATCCCTGCTTTCTTTACTCCCTGCTGGGAGCTGCTCTGTGTCCCCTCTGACACATCGCAGCTTCGAGAAACTCACAGGAGGCTGAGCAGTGCTGGGGAGGAGAGTGCTGTGAGCGGCCCTCCCGCCCCGCTTAGCCTCCTGTGACAGATTAGGAGAGCGGTGTGGGGGTGGAGACAGCTGTCGGCTGTCACAGGAGGCTGGGCCGGTGGTGCTGGGGAAGAGTCAGCTGTCGGAGATCAAACTCTCCCCGCACTGCTCGCTCAGCCTCCTGTGACGGCGAGTCAGAATGGAGAGCGGGTACGAGCACTCAGTGATCGCTGAGTGTTTGTAAATAAATGAGGACATAGTATGTTTACCCCAACTATGAATGAATGGGAAGTAGTCTACATCACCTCATGTTTATTCATGATTTGTGTAGATAAGTTATGAATGAACAGAACACTCAGTCTAGAGGCTTCTCCTATCTCTTTTTCTATTTTAAAAGGGAAATATCAGGGGTCTGTTTAGACCCCCTGAGCCCATGACAGTAAAGTAAAAAAAATAAAATTTAATACAAATATAAAATATTTAAACCGTTTATAAAAAAATAAAGTATTTAAAAAAAAAATAGAAAAGTTTAGGAGAAAAAACTCGGTTTCGGCCTGACATTTTTGTTATTAAATCTCGTTTTTTAATTTTTCATTTTGGTGCACCTCTAGTCTTTTTACCAAGGTGCACTTGCTCTACTACAAGCTCAAGGTATTCACATTGTGGAGTGTTTGGATGACTGCCTGTTGAAGGTTCGTTTGGTCCATGCCCTGCTTGCCAATGTCCAACAGAAAGTGCAGACTCTGCAGAGCTTTTGGATGGATCCTCAACTTCCAGAAATTGACATTGGGTCCATTCCTCCAGCAAGCAGAGCCAATTTCTGGACTGTCTTTTGCGCCAAGAGTGCTCAATCTCTTTCTGCTGCCCCTGTTATGAACGAACAGGAATCCTCTATGCCGAGTGCCCCTGTTCATTCATAATTTGTTTATATAGTACTGTGTTTACTATAGCCACAATCCTGAATGAACAGGGCGTGATGTAGAGCACTTCCTGTTCATTCATAATTGGGGACATCGTAAACATACTTACTGATCGCTGACTGCTTGTACCCGCTCTCAATTTGACTCGCTGTCACAGGATGCAGTGGTGGGAGGAGAGCTCTGTCTATTTTGACAGTGAACTACTTCCCCACACTGCTGCCTCAACCACCTGTGACAGCTGCCAACTTGGCCTCCGAGCAGTGCCCAGCAAGGAGTAGAGAAACCACAGATGCACCACAGTTTCGGCCGAAAGATGGTACTTTTGTCATTTTTCCAAAAGTGCCATTTTTGTCCGCTTTATGTTTCAGCAGCCCAAATTTTGGTTCATCCCTACTGGTCACTATTGAACAGGTCCAAGAACAGCCATGACAACAGGTAGATGTGTGAGAATGAAGCATGTCAGGCGAGTTTGAGTGTAGTACCACCGATATAGGGCTTTGTGGGAGTTCCCTGGAATTTTTTTGTGTAATATCTTTTTATTATTTATACAAAATATTCATACCATAATAAGAAGTATAACAAAGCATCAACATTCACATATCTCGTTTACATACAAATTTAACTTCTCATCATCACCACAACTTACAACATCCCACACTATATACTTAATTCTTACATACATATGTTAACATAACCACCCAAATTTCCTCCCTATGCCATTTCCATTTACTTGTTACCCCTTACTATTTATTGGAGGGATGCGGTGGCTACAAAAAAAATTTCATTTTCCTTAATTCACTCTCATACCCAAACAACAAAACAAAACACCAATGTCTGAGGCTGGGGAATCTTTGTGTTTTTGTATTCTGCCTTTTTATTCCTCCCTTTTCCTCATGTTATTCTTCCTTTCCAACATATTTCTACTTTCACCTAATCTCATAGGAATTGCTTTAATGTGCTAGTTGTTAAGAAATCTTTCCAAGGGCTCCAGGTTTCACAGAATTCAGGATATCTATCTAACAGTCGAGAGACGTAAGTTCCTCCATCCTCATAATAAAATTTACTTTGCCGACCCACTCCCTAATCTGTGGCCTCGATGAGGATCTCCAATATCGTGGTATCACCGTTCTGGCTGCCACTAAAAGATGTTGCATTAGGCCTCTTTTACCCTTGCGGATAGCTCCCGGTATAATTGAAAGCAAAGCTATTTCTGGTGTTACTGACCAGTTTATCTCAATAAGCTTCTCGCATATATTAACTATGGTTTCCCAATATGGTCTAATCAGTTCGCATGACCACCAAATGTGTAGCATATTTTGCTCTTCGTGGCCGCATCTCCAGCATTGCTTTGATATAACTGGGACACGCCCAAATTGTTGCAGCGCCTTCAAAAGTGCGGGAAAGGCTATCCTCGGATTGAAGATATAGAGAAGTGTATCGTCTGCAAACAAACTCACTTTATAGCACTTATCTCCTACCTCTATGCCCCTAATATCTTCATTCATGCGCAAAGCCTTAGCCAGATGTTCCATTGCTAATACATATAGGAATGGAGACAGCGGACATCCCTGTCTCGTCCCATTCGTAATTTGCACTGATTCTGATAGATATCCATTAACCCGTATTCTTGCAGTAGGGCAGGAGTAAAGTGCTAAGATCTTTGCTATAAAGGAAGAAGGCATCCTAGTCTGCTTTATGTTGCCTCAAATCTCCAATCCAAGCGATCAAACGCCTTCTCCATCTATCGAGAGCAAAGTGGAATCTTTCGTGTTTGCGCCAAGTGAATCAAAGAGTGTCTTTATTGTATTATATCGTCCCTCCCTACCCGGGACAAAGCCTACCTGGTCCAAATGGATAAGAGATGGAATATGTAATTGGAAACGAATAATATCTTAGCATATATTTTTAAATCCACATTTATTAAGGATATTGGCCTATAGCTTGCACACTGGGTCGGGTCTTTCTGTTCTTTAGGTATGAGTACTATATGTGCCTCTTGTGTTTGTCTTGTAAAAGAACACCCCTCTGAGATAGCATTATAAACTGAAGAATTGGGGCCAACTCCTTTCTAAATTCTTTATAGAATGCCCCTCCATACCCATCCGGACCAGGGCTCTTTCCAGAGGGCAAGGACGCAATCGCATTCTCTATTTCTTCCAAAGTAAATGGGGAACAAAGGGATTCTACCGTGTTAGTATCTAATTCTGGTAATGCCGTATTATTTATATATTCTTGAAGTTGTTTATATCCTGTACTATTATCCCTATCCGTGAACCTATTCCCTATATTATATAACTCCCGAGTAATATCGGTGAAAGGATTTCGCAATAAGCTCTGAGGTATGCACAAGGCCTCTAGTTGGACATTTAATTTTTGGAATATATGTTTTCTTCCGTTTATCTCTGATAGATAGTGCTAGTGATCTACTACATCTGTTTCCAAACTCATAGAGAGAGCGAATAGCACAGTCTTTATAGCGTTGATATATGTCCAGCATCTTGTGCAACTCGCTTCTCTTCCGTTGTATAGAAACAAAGGTAGTTGGATCCTTTTACTCTCTTATGTTGTTGCTCCAGCCCATGGATTTCTTCCAATAGGGTTTTTATAGACCATTCTCTATCCTTTATACGTGCCCCATGGGCAATTAGGACACCTCGCATTACACTCTTTAAGTGCTTCCCATTTTATCGGCAATGATGTATTATCGTTTAAATGATCATCTATAACATTTTTAATAGTGCCAACGACTTCAGCCCACACTACGGGGTCCTGTAATAAGCTCTCGTTAATCGCCACAAGGAGACAGGTTTAACCAATCCCGATAGACATATCGAGAAATACACCGGGGCTTGGTCTGACCAAATCTGTGTCCCAATATGTGCTTTGGGAGACCAACTCAACATACAATGTGACACCAAAAAAAAATCAATTCTGCTATATGTTGAAGAATGACAAGTATAATCTCTAATAGCCGGGTTTAAAACCCGCCAAATGTCTACCAATTGCAAATAATGCAAAATGTATTTATTTGTGATATTGAAATATGTTGATTTCCCCCAACTGTATCAACTGCTGGCTCAAGCGTAAAGTTGAAATCTCCTCCTAATACCATTACCCCCTCTGCAAATTCTTCCAACCTCATCAATATCGATGTAAACATCCTTGCCTGACCTTTATTCAGCATGTATAAGTTAGCTAATGTAAATACTTTATTATTCAGTCTACATTTCAAAAAAATATACCTGCCTTCATCTATTATCTCTTGTATCCTTTCAAAAGGCACAGAAGCATGAATCCCTACTGCTACTCCTCTAGATTTATTATAGGGGCAATTGCTTGTAAACCAATGTGAATAATATTTAGTTCCTAAGGAAGGGGCTCTTAACCCTTTCGCTGCCAAGGACGTATGGCATACGGACCTACAAAAGTGCTTCCAGCTGGCCAGCTCCGTATGCCATACGGACCTGGCATTTACAGTTCTACTATAAGCTGATGGTTGCTTTAGCGACCATCAGCTTATAGTAGAACTGTTCAGCAGACTGTCCCCTTTAAATTAATAGCTGTCATCAGCGGCTCACAAGCCGCTGATGACTGCTATTTATCAATACCGGGCGCACACCCCGCCGGCATCTGGAGTCTCTCATCCGTCCCTGGAGCCATCCCAGGGAGGGATGAGAGACTCCATGGATCCCCGCTGCTTGTAGGGTCTGTGGCAGCGGGGATCCGTACAAAAATCACCGGCGGGGTGGTCGGGGGGGTCCCGGGAACGGGCGGCGGCTGGCCGCAATTCAGGATGGCCGAGCGGTGTTCCGATCCGAGCCGCTGTCATCCTGTCAGTTTTTGGATGACAGCGGCTCTGTGTAGCGTGGCACACAGACACACACACACACACACACACAGACACACACACACACACACAGACACACACACACAGACACACACACACACACACACACACACACACACAGACACACACACAGACACACACACAGACACACACACAGACACACACACAGACACACACACACCTTAATTCCCGGCCGGTCGGGTGGACTCACGCGGGCCTTCATGCTCTGCCAGTGTTGCCAATCGCGGCACAGAACCCGGCCCACGTAATCATGCCATGTGCTGCAGCACTGTGAGCCCAGGGGGCACAATGACATCTCCCCAGGGGACGGGTTCATGACAGTCTGGGCCCACTGGTATTGGGCTAAATGACACTGGCCACCATTCAACCCAGAAGAGGAGCGCCATCTAGTGGAGGAGAGGGCAGCACTACACCTTCAGGTTCCCCTTCCCCGGAATGCCTATTACAAAGGGCCACATAAATGAAGCATTGCGTGACATACCACTCAGACCCTATTCCTTAAGGCTCCACCCCTTTCCAATATCAGTGGGCCCTGCTAAAATATAAGTGTAGAATCAATGATACTAATATAAATAAGTGATGCGATTGATGGTACACCACAGGGGTATCCATACCTCGGCCCTCCAGCTGTTGTGGAACTACAGGTCCCATAAGGCATTGCAAGACTCAGCTGCAGTCACAGACATGACTTCCAAAGGCATGATAGGATTTGTAGTTTCAACACAGCTGAAGGGCCGAAGTTTGGCTACCCCTGGTAAACTGTAAGAACACACGCACACGCACACACGTGATATCTCACCCGGCCTCAATGAAGTGATTGATGGCTGCATCCAGCTGTTTCTGCTGCACCAGGAAGTCCCCCCAGGACTCTTCTAGCTTCAGCACCTCCGTAGGAAACACCACGCGTGCCAGCTCCACGGCTGGGGACAGGAGACACAAATCACCAATAATCAGTTCCATATCCCAATACAGGGATCAATGGGCCCTACAAAAGCCTACAACATCCCCGAGAGCCCAATGACTTCATATCCACTTATTTCATTTCCTCAACGATGACACTTTGGCAGCCAATCTTGGGGGTGGAGCCAGAATTATTAGCACCGCCTCCCAGAAAGCATTGCAAGAGAAATAAGGGACCGCTGTTGGGCCGCCTGTAGGACCAATTCCCTCTGTGGGAGCTTCGCTATGCCTGGGTCCCACAGGCACCATTTTTATGTGCTCTTATCAAGTTTCAATAGTGACCAAGTCCGTAAATGTCTACCTGAGGACCCCCCCAAAGTCTGTCAAATGACCACCAGTACGGGACCCCCAATGTCAGATCACCATCAGTCTTGGTCCCCCAATGTCAGATCATCATCAGTCTTGGTCCCCCAGTGTCAGATCACCATCAGTCTTGGTCCCCCAATGTCGGGCCACCATCAGTCTTGGTCCCCCAATGTCAGGCCACCTTCAGTCTTGGTCCCCCAATGTCAGATCATCATCAGTCTTGGTCCCCCAATGTCAGATCACCATCAGTCTTGGTCCCCCAATGTCAGATCATCATCAGTCTTGGTGCCCAATGTCAGGCCACCATCAGTCTTGGTCACCCAATATCAGATCACCATCAGTCTTGGTCCCCCAATGTCAGGCCACCATCAGTCTTGGTCCCCCAATATCAGGTCACCAACAGTCTGGGACCCCACTTTTAGGCCATCAGTCTGGAACCCCCAATGTCAGGCCACCATCAGTCTTGCTCCCCCAATGTTAGGCCACCATCAGTCTGGGACCCCACTTTTAGGCCACCATTAGTCTGGAACCCCCAATGTCAGGCCACCATCAGTCTGGGACCCCCAATGTCAGGCCACCATAAGTCTGAAACCCTCAATGTCAGGCCACCATCAGTCTGGAACCCCCAATGTCAGGCCACCATCAGTCTGGAACCCCAATGTCAGGCCACTATCAGTCTGGGACGCCCAATGTCAGATTAACTACAGTATAGGACCCCCAATGTTCTGCTCACCTTTCCTGAAAGCGTTGGCCTTGCAGTAACATTCCAGTGCCCGGCGGCTGTTATTAATCTTTTCTAACAAGTCTCCGGCCTGGAAACAAGGAATTATATTATCAGGAAAACATCTACAATGCAAACGCAGAACATAATACAAATGTGGGGAGGGACACGGGGCTATACTGCTGGAGATCATTGAGGGACACAGGGCTATACTGCTGGAGACCATTGAGGGACACAGGGCTATACTGCTGGAGATCATTGAGGGACACAGGGCTATACTGCTGGAGATCATTGAGGGACACAGGGCTATACTGCTGGAGATCATTGAAGGACACGGGGCTATACTGCTGGAGATCATTGAGGGACACGGGGCTATACTGCTGGAGATCATTGAGGGACACAGGGCTATACTGCTGGAGACTTCAGGACATCCAAAAGCAGTCAAACTGAGGGGTGGGCAATACCACAAAAATGTGTTGGTGTGTGATACCTTTAAACCCCCCATGTTTGATTTCATTTCATAGTATATGCTATAGGAGTGTGATATCAACAACCCTCTGCTGAAATTTGCCTGGATTTTAAGTGTCCGTTACCTTAATTACTAAGAGATCTAGAAGGGTCTACAGAGAATGTGAGAGGAGTTCTGGAAGGGTCTACAGAGAATGTGAGAGGAGTTCTAGAAGGGTCTACAGGAAATGTGAGAGGAGTTCTAGACGGGTGGACAGAGAACATGAGAGGAGTTCTGGAAGGGTCTACAGAGAATGTGAGAGGAGTTCTAGAAGGGTCTACAGGGAATGTGAGAGGAGTTCTAGAAGGGTGGACAGAGAACGTGTAACGAGTTCTAGAAGGGTCTACAGAGAACGTGGGAGGAGTTCTAGGAGGGTCTACAGAGAATGTGTGAGGAGTCCTAGAAGGGTCTACAGAGAATATGAGAGGAGTTCTGGAACGGTCTACAGAGAATGTGAGAGGAGTTCTGAATGGGTCTACAGAGAATGTGAGAGGAGTTCTGGAAGGGTCTACAGAGAAAGTGGGAGAAGTTCTGGAAGGGTCTACAGAGAATGTGACGGGAGTTCTAGAAGGGTCTACAGAGAACGTGGGAGGAGTTCTGGAAGGGTCTACAATGAACATGAGAGGAGTTCTGGAAGGGTCTATAGAGAATGTGAGAGAAGTTCTGGAAGGGTCTACAGAGAACGTGGGAGTTCTTGAAGGGTCTACAGAGAACGTGAGAGAAGTGCTGGAAGGGTCTACAGAGAATGTGACGGGAGTTCTAGAAGGGTCTACAGAGAACGTGGGAGAAGTTCTGGAAGGGTCTACAGAGAACGTGGGAGGAGTTCTGGAAGGGTCTACAATGAACATGAGAGGAGTTCTGGAAGGGTCTATAGAGAATGTGAGAGAAGTTCTGGAAGGGTCTACAGAGAACGTGGGAGTTCTTGAAGGGTCTACAGAGAATGTGAGAGGTGACCTAGAAAGGTAAATGGAGAAAGCGGGAAGAGTTCTGAAGGGGGCGACGGACATGTTAGAAGAGACAGAACAGTTTGCTGAATAGTGTGACTCACCCGCTCGTAGAAGTCTCCTTTAATCAAGGCAGCGGTGACCCTCCCAACGAGCTCGGAATCGGTCAGAAGCTGTTCTCGGCTCATACACAAACGGGCCGCTTTTGCCGGAAGTCCGGAACGCAGATACATATTGACAGCTGAGACAAAGTCGCCTTCTTGTTCTCGCACCTCGCCCGCTTTCTCCTCCTGCTGACTGTCCGACAAGTACCGCAGATAGTTGCGCTTCAGACTCTCCAGCTCAGGGTGACCCTATCGGAGGACGGACAAGACAATGGGGTCAGAGATAAATAAAGGTCACCAGGATTATCTGCAGAACGTCCACCAGCAGAGGAGGACAATCTGGAAGGAGAGGACACATTATGGAGGACACAGAGTATCAGGAGCTGCTACAAAGAAGATTTCTCACACCGGCTCCCCTCCCTCCAGCACAGAGGGGACCATTTGTACATTTCAGAGATGTCAACGCTTTCTATCTCACGGGACTTTTCCAGCTTTTCTCCGATCTATAAAAGTCCAACATACAAAGCTGTGATGACTGCAAAACACAGGCCGCACATCGATGGTCTCAGAGCTTCCATAGATCTTTTCTGTTCCAGAGGATATGCAGAAAAAAGCTGAACCTGAGATCTATGCATGCTGACGCATTTCACTCCAAGTCTGGATGTAGACAATGATCAAACCCATCTTATGGTGAAACGCACCAGTGTCTGGAGGTCCGAGGCGGCGCTTCTTTTACCAATGTGGCCTGGGTCCAACCACAGTGAGCCTACCACCCTATTTATCCCACCAGTCCCTACCATGTCCCCTCTCCCCACCACCCTCAGTCTCTTACCCAGAAGATTCCTTGTTGGTGAAGGTTGCAGCTCTTACCCGGGCGGGCTTGTGCAGCAAGACTGAACGCCTGATGAGTGACCAGAGGGAGGCGACGGATCACAAACATTTATATAATGAGGACAGTCAGTGTGAAAGGGCCACTGCCATACTGCCTGTGTGGGGAGATCACACTACATACACCTATATACACAGAGGCCCCTCCTCTATATACTGCCTGGATGGGGAGATCACACTACATACACCTATATACACAGAGGCCCCTCCTCTATATACTGCCTGGATGGGGAGATCACACTACATACACCTATATACACAGAGGCCCCTCCTCTATATACTGCATGTGTGGGGAGATCACACTACATACACAGAGGCCCCTCCTCTAAATACCGTCTGGTGTGGGGGGATCACACTACATACACAGAGGCCGCTCTTCTATATACCGTCTGGTGTGGGGGGATCACACTACATACACCTATATACACAGAGGCCCCTCCTCTATATACTGCATGTGTGGGGAGATCACACTACATACACAGAGGCCCCTCCTCTAAATACCGTCTGGTGCGGGAAGATCACACTACATACACAGAGGCCCCTCCTCTATATACCGCCTGGGTGGGGAGATAACACTACATACACAGAGGCCCCTCCTCTAAATACCGTCTGGTGCGGGAAGATCACACTACATACACAGAGGCCCCTCCTCTATATACCGTCTGGTGCGGGGAGATCACACTACATACACAGAGGCCCCTCCTCTATATACCGCCTGGATGGAGAGATCAGACTACATACACCTACATACACAGAGGCCCCTCCTCTATATACCGTCTGGATGGAGAGATCACACTACATACACCTATATACACAGAGGCCCCTCCTCTATATACCGTCTGGATGGGGAGATCACACTACATACACCTATATACACAGAGGCCCCTCCTCTATTTACTGCCTGGGTGGGGAGATCACACTACATACACCTATATACACAGAGGCCCCTCCTCTATATACCGCCTGGGTGGGGAGATCACACTACATACACAGAGGCCCCTCCTCTAAATACCGTCTGGTGTGGGGAGATCACACTACATACACAGAGGCCCCTCCTCTATATACCGCCTGGGTGGGGAGATAACACTACATACACAGAGGCCCCTCCTCTAAATACCGTCTGGTGCGGGAAGATCACACTACATACACAGAGGCCCCTCCTCTATATACCGCCTGGGTGGGGAGATCAGACTACATACACAGCATACCTTGGCTTCTGCTACAGCGATACATTCATCCCACATGTGTAATTCCTGGTACATGCCCATGGCCTCGGTCACTGCGTTCTACAGGTGAGAGAAAACAACTTACATCCCATCAAATATATAAAAGTATAAAATGAAAGTTGAGGAGCAGACGGCTTGTTGTCACAGCACGCGGGGATAGTACAGCAGCAATAATCCATTCGACCCTTTGTAGGTTCTCAGCCCGTCTGCACCCCTCGGGGACTATAACAAGCTGTATAAAATGCTGTGTGCAGTACCAGGACCCCGCACAGCCCCTCACCTGCTCCAGGTAGATCATCTCAGCCAGTTTGTAGTTGTGCTCCAGCATGGCCAGCCGGGCCTGTACCTTGTAATTCTTGGTGCCATCTCCACCCTGGAAGCAGAGCATTGTGGTTAGCGTGCTACATCCCTGGATTACCCTGCTGGGAGCGCATCAGCATGGAGGGAGGCTTTACAGGGGTATTCACAGGAGGGTGAAGGGTTTGGGGAAGGGCGGAGAAGGGACCGATCTGGGACAACATTGCTGATTGGGAACAATACACCAATTCCGCTCACTTTCCGGTTCAGTGACGTTGTCCCAGATTGTTCCCTTCTCCAAACTCTTCACCCTTCTGTGAAAAACCCTGTTAGTGTTTCCCAGGGCCATGGATAGGGGGATACAACCCGTCCTCATGTACAGGACCCAAACACCAATCACACACCAGGGCCCTGGCAGCTGCACCAATCACAAGCCAGTACCAATGACATAACCAGCCATCAGCGGCACCAATCACACCTCAATACCAATGACATAACCAGCCATCAGCGGCACCAATCACACCTCAATACCAATGACATAACCAGCCATCAGCGGCACCAATCACACCTCAATACCAATGACATAACCAGCCATCAGCGGCACCAATCACACCTCAATACCAATGACATAACCAGCCATCAGCGGCACCAATCACACCTCAATACCAATGACATAACCAGCCATCAGCGGCACCAATCACACCTCAATACCAATGACATAACCAGCCATCAGCGGCACCAATCACACCTCAATACCAATGACATAACCAGCCATCAGCGGCACCAATCACACCTCAATACCAATGACATAACCAGCCATCAGCGGCACCAATCACACCTCAATACCAATGACATAACCAGCCATCAGCGGCACCAATCACACCTCAATACCAATGACATAACCAGCCATCAGCGGCACCAATCACACCTCAATACCAATGACATAACCAGCCATCAGCGGCACCAATCACACCTCAATACCAATGACATAACCAGCCATCAGCGGCACCAATCACACCTCAATACCAATGACATAACCAGCCATCAGCGGCACCAATCACACCTCAATACCAATGACATAACCAGCCATCAGCGGCACCAATCACACCTCAATACCAATGACATAACCAGCCATCAGCGGCACCAATCACACCTCAATACCAATGACATAACCAGCCATCAGCGGCACCAATCACACCTCAATACCAATGACATAACCAGCCATCAGCGGCACCAATCACACCTCAATACCAATGACATAACCAGCCATCAGCGGCACCAATCACACCTCAATACCAATGACATAACCAGCCATCAGCGGCACCAATCACACCTCAATACCAATGACATAACCAGCCATCAGCGGCACCAATCACACCTCAATACCAATGACATAACCAGCCATCAGCGGCACCAATCACACCTCAATACCAATGACATAACCAGCCATCAGCGGCACCAATCACACCTCAATACCAATGACATAACCAGCCATCAGCGGCACCAATCACACCTCAATACCAATGACATAACCAGCCATCAGCGGCACCAATCACACCTCAATACCAATGACATAACCAGCCATCAGCGGCACCAATCACACCTCAATACCAATGACATAACCAGCCATCAGCGGCACCAATCACACCTCAATACCAATGACATAACCAGCCATCAGCGGCACCAATCACACCTCAATACCAATGACATAACCAGCCATCAGCGGCACCAATCACACCTCAATACCAATGACATAACCAGCCATCAGCGGCACCAATCACACCTCAATACCAATGACATAACCAGCCATCAGCGGCACCAATCACACCTCAATACCAATGACATAACCAGCCATCAGCGGCACCAATCACACCTCAATACCAATGACATAACCAGCCATCAGCGGCACCAATCACACCTCAATACCAATGACATAACCAGCCATCAGCGGCACCAATCACACCTCAATACCAATGACATAACCAGCCATCAGCGGCACCAATCACACCTCAATACCAATGACATAACCAGCCATCAGCGGCACCAATCACACCTCAATACCAATGACATAACCAGCCATCAGCGGCACCAATCACACCTCAATACCAATGACATAACCAGCCATCAGCGGCACCAATCACACCTCAATACCAATGACATAACCAGCCATCAGCGGCACCAATCACACCTCAATACCAATGACATAACCAGCCATCAGCGGCACCAATCACACCTCAATACCAATGACATAACCAGCCATCAGCGGCACCAATCACACCTCAATACCAATGACATAACCAGCCATCAGCGGCACCAATCACACCTCAATACCAATGACATAACCAGCCATCAGCGGCACCAATCACACCTCAATACCAATGACATAACCAGCCATCAGCGGCACCAATCACACCTCAATACCAATGACATAACCAGCCATCAGCGGCACCAATCACACCTCAATACCAATGACATAACCAGCCATCAGCGGCACCAATCACACCTCAATACCAATGACATAACCAGCCATCAGCGGCACCAATCACACCTCAATACCAATGACATAACCAGCCATCAGCGGCACCAATCACACCTCAATACCAATGACATAACCAGCCATCAGCGGCACCAATCACACCTCAATACCAATGACATAACCAGCCATCAGCGGCACCAATCACACCTCAATACCAATGACATAACCAGCCATCAGCGGCACCAATCACACCTCAATACCAATGACATAACCAGCCATCAGCGGCACCAATCACACCTCAATACCAATGACATAACCAGCCATCAGCGGCACCAATCACACCTCAATACCAATGACATAACCAGCCATCAGCGGCACCAATCACACCTCAATACCAATGACATAACCAGCCATCAGCGGCACCAATCACACCTCAATACCAATGACATAACCAGCCATCAGCGGCACCAATCACACCTCAATACCAATGACATAACCAGCCATCAGCGGCACCAATCACACCTCAATACCAATGACATAACCAGCCATCAGCGGCACCAATCACACCTCAATACCAATGACATAACCAGCCATCAGCGGCACCAATCACACCTCAATACCAATGACATAACCAGCCATCAGCGGCACCAATCACACCCCAATACCAATGACATAACCACCCATCAGCTGCACCAATCCCAGACCAGGAAGATGTGACATCTATGTGCTTATCAATGGATCAGGTTTGGTTGTATAAGGACAGCATTCATGTAACCCCCTGGATGAAGGACACAGAGAACCATATGACATAACCGGGCTTCATTCCTAAAGCTCAATCCCGAACTCAGCAGCCAGGACCTGAATGTGCACAAATGTTCCTTCCCAGGAATCTACAATGTTACAAGTATGACAAGATCCACAGGCTGTTATATCTCTTAGAACCCAGGGATCTTGCCATGCTTGTGACATTGTAGATTCCTGGGAACAAACCTTTTTACATGGAGGTCCTGGCTGTTGAGCGCGGCTTTACATACATTGGATTACTAGTGACAGCCGCGGCATGCCTCTGCCGGCCAGCACCTGGCCTTGTGGATGGGACTGAGGAGTCGGGGCATATGAATGTGATTGATGGCCTCTTCACAAACCTTTCTTAATCCCGCACTGTCACATGACTCTCCTATTTCAGAAAAATTTGAATAAACGTCGTCATCCAGCTTAGCGGATACTCACATACTCAGCCGCCGACTGCTCTGCAATCTCATTGGTCTCCCGCAGGAATTTGGCTTTGGTGACGTCTCCCAGGGCCGCAAAACATCTGAAAGAAGGACGATCGTGTGTGATTCCTTAACACGGCTGTTCTATAGTACAAGGCTGCCAACGGCTTCATTCACCTTCATTACAAATAACATATCCCAGTACAGGCCTCCCAACACTACCACTTCTATCACATAATATATCCCAGTACAGGCCTCCCAACACTACCACTTCCATCACATAACATATCCCAGTACAGACCTCCCAACACTACCACTTCCATCACATAACATATCCCAGTACAGGCCTCCCAGCACTACCACTTCCATCACATAACATATCCCAGTACAGGCCTCCCAACACTACCACTTCCATCACATAATATATCTCAGTACAGGCCTCCCAACACTACCACTTCCATCACATAACATATCCCAGTACAGGCCTCCCAGCACTACCACTTCCATCACATAACATATCCCAGTACAGGCCTCCCAACACTACCACTTCCATCACATAACATATCCCAGTACAGACCTCCCAACACTACCACTTCCATCACATAACATATCCCAGTACAGACCTCCCAACACTACCACTTCCATCACATAACATATCCCAGTACAGACCTCCCAACACTACCACTTCCACCAAAAGCTGCCCACTCACCTCTCGGCCACATGCAGATGGTGGCCCTCCAGGGCCAGTTTGCTGAGGGTCTTCCACATTGCCTCGGTCTCTGAGGACATCTCCAGAGTCTCCAGGAAAGCTGCAGCTCTGTGTACCGTGGAGAGGAGGATGATGAGTGTTATTGGTCATAGACTGATGGAATACTTCCATTCCCTAGAATAACATTGTACTTGGAGCCCTATGGGAGCCGGGGCAGAGCGGACATTGTACCTGTAGTAGTCTCCGTCATCAATGGCGGTACCAAACTCTATGAGGCCTTCGTCCAGGGTGTACGATATCGTATTAACCCCTTCAGTGACAGTCACTTCAGTCTTTCCTTCATTTCTCACCAGGTCCACAATGTCCCCCTATTGTAGTGAGAAGAAGACACGTCATCCACCTAGCCCAGTGGTTCTCAACCTTTCTAGGGCCGGGACCCCTTGGTATCATTTGCCAAGTTGTGGTGACCCCCAAACGTAAAATTGAGTGATGCACCAATACTAGTACCTGTGTGGGCTCTCAGGAGGCTCTGCGGGCTCTCAGTTGGTTAGTGGGACTCTCTGGTGGCATCCAGTGCGTGCTCTGTGGCGCCCAGTGTGGGCTCTGTGGTGCCCAGTGCGGGCTCTGTGGTGATCAAGCACTCACCTCCCCTCACTCCTGCCTGCTCCCCTCTCTCTGATCCTCCCCGGCCACTGCAGGGCCATCTAGGAAAACTGACACTGCTGCGCTAGGAGGAGGCTGAGGAGCCTCTTACCTGGAGCAGCACATGGGGACCCCCTCAACTGTGGGTTGCGACCC